>NC_143489.1:49755228-50061061 GCF_027475165.1 Benincasa hispida | reverse complement strand
ATTCCTGCTACGAATGATGCTCCCTCGAAGATAAAATTATTATAATATAAATCAATCTCTAGAGAATTATTGTTCTTTACCTGATTTTCTTTCGCTGCCTATCTCAATGTCCTTGATGTTGTGCCTTCTCAATGTTTAGTGGTCACCAACATCATCTCATTTCTGCCTCCCGCTTTCTTCTTCAAGCTCAGATGTCCGTTTTTCTATAAATCGTAAAGATACTGTATTGTCCCATAAAAGCCAGAGGGGTATTTCTTAAATTTGTATTTCAGATTGTAGAGTCCAATAACTTTGGCCATTACTAGAAGTAAGCGTTCACATTCTTCAATAGAGCAATTAAGTTATTTATCATACTGTACAAGTTGAATTCCAAATTTTGATTTGGTACACTTCTTCTCAAGATATTTGATTTCAGCTCATTACGTGCATCAAGTTGCTTTTTCCGGACCTTTTGAATTACAAGTTTTTTGCCCAATTTTAATTCACATATACAATGTTCATTTACAGAAATGTCAGTGTTAGGACGGAGAGGAATTCATTACTTTCAGAAACTAAATTCTGCAAATATTCCCACCGCATTAATTGAGAAGGGTCAAAATCGTGTTATTGAAGCATCTCTAACACTCATTCGTGAGAGAGCGAAGCTTAAGGTATTCTCGTCTGAAGAATAATTATTCTTATTTCTCATATTTTTATTGATTTAGTTCTTTGTAATTTGTTTCTTGTTAAATAAATTCTAGATAGCCTAATCAAATTGATAAGACTCTGTGATTGATTATATTGAATCTATTAAATTAAGTTGAGAGATATTTGTTTAGAACCTGAATAGGTATGTATATAACTTAGTTATTTAAAATTTGATAAATTTATTAAGCACCCAACATTTCTTCAATAAATTTTATAACTTTGTTTATCTCTAAACCCAAGGGTTGGGTTGTCCTTTGCTTGGGATATTTGCAGATTCTCTCCGGAAGGTTTTGGCGGTAAGCTTTCCTTTAGAACATTTAGTATTTTAAAAGTCCTGTAGTTTCTTAGAGTTGATCTTAGGTGGGTGAAGCCTTCCTAAGGGTTAGTGAGTGAGTGATGTTGGAATGATTTTGTTTTTTTGGCTTTATTTTTAGTTCGATTACCGTGTTACTGTGTAATAACTTTTCTTTATTTTAATATCTTTTATTTTAATTTTTTTTTATTAGTTACTTGTGGTTAAAATATTCCACTATAAGTTTAGTTGTTTTCATGGGCTGGTTTTTAGCCTAGTCCCTAGGTTGTATTTGAGGTATTATTCAAAAGATTAGATTCAAGAAAACTCCAAGATTAGTCCTACATTAGTCCGGATTAAAAACAAAAACCCAATATTTAGTGTTGATACTTGAGTTTGCCAACAGCCAATTACGATATTAATCATTAAGCTTTTGGATTTGTTCTCCTAGGGTGAGCTTGTGCGTGCTTTAGGAGGTGCTATAGCATCAGCTTCTCTTCTTGGAGTTCCTCTGGGTCATAATTCATCATTTCTTCAAGGTCCAGCATTTGCACCTCCTCGAATCAGGGAGGCCATCTGGTGTGGGAGCACAAATCCAACTACAGAAGAAGGTATTCTATTCTGTTGCCTCTAGGAAGTTTCATAAAATTAACTTGGTATGTATTTAATGTGGAATAGCATTAAAGTTGGTTTATTCTTAATATAGAATAACAATAGTAGCATTATCCTCTGTTATTACTTGAAATCTTATCACCTTTTCTATTTTTCTAGATGGTAAATCATAATTTGTTTCATTGTCTTGTATTCAAGATTTCAAAATTAGCCCCAAAGAGTCGTGGGTATAAAGTTTTGATAATTCATATGAAAATCATCAAAATAAGATATATTAGAACATTATGGTTTCAGAAGCAAGCAAGTTGAAGAAACTAATTGTGAAACCTAGGGAATTTTTAATGTATATTGTCTTGTCTGGACATTCATTTACCTGCAAGTTGGGCTACTTGACTAGACAACAGTTCTGTGTGTAACCCCCTTGCCTAATAGCTTATGTTAGCTGAAATTATGAACTCCATTGGCAATTCACGTGCCGAGTGAAAAACAATGCTTTTGTAATGCAGGGAAAGAACTTACTGACCCAAGAGTGCTGACTGATGTTGGCGATGTCCCTGTCCAAGAGATCAGGGACTGTGGTGTAGATGATGAACGATTGATGAAAGTTGTGAGCGAATCTGTAAAGCTAGTGATGGAAGAGGTGAGTTACTTTGGAGCTTGTTTTAATTTATTTATATTTTCTTCTCTTTAATAGTTTGAGGTTGACCAGTGGATCGTCATTGATTAGTGATGTTTCCAATCCACTTTACACGTGCAATGACAAATTTAACGAGTCTGTCAAGCTGGTAATGGAAAGGATCTTATTTTCCTAGTTTGTCCATGTGTGATATCGTTAACCTTATATGTCACCACTAATCAGAAAGATATGGCCCTAGGCCCTTAACTATTCGTAGTTCATTTGATAACTTCTTTGTCATCAGTGTTTTGAACCTTGCTACTTCAGGATCCACTTCGGCCATTGGTTTTAGGAGGCGACCACTCCATATCTTACCCTGTGGTCAGAGCAGTTTCTGAGAAGCTTGGGGGTCAAGTTGATATTCTTCATCTAGATGCTCATCCCGATAATTATGATGCTTATGAAGGAAACTACTTTTCGCATGCTTCTTCTTTTGCACGAATTATGGAAGGTGGTTATGCCAGGCGACTTTTGCAGGTAAGTTTCTTTCCTTGAAAGTGTGATTTTAATATGAAATTTGAAGTCGGTGTTTTTCTCCTTTGACAACTACTTTATTTTTATAGTAGTTTTGATTCTGCGAGCTTATGTCAAAAGAGGGGTTCAGTCGGGTGTGGGGTTTTCCCCCCTCTTTCTAAGATAATACTTATTACTTACGGACCACCCTTAAGTTTTTTATCAGTAAAGGGAGAAAACAGATGCTTTTGTTTTTTTGTTTTGTTTTGTTTTTTTTTTTAAATTGTTAGTTGTTAGATAATCGTGGTGTCAGGAGGATTCTTCTTTCAATTTTCAAGCCCCTATTGTTTGTGAAGGGACATTCCTTGACTTGCATGCTTATTGTGTATTCCCCTTTCTCTTCTCCCAGAGCAGAATCTAGTTCTCACTCATATACTGAATCAAAATCTTGTTGCCACCCGTATAATGATAAACGGATGTTTTAGTGAACTTGAGTAATGGTTTCTCATTTCAGGTTGGCATAAGATCAATATCACAAGAAGGAAGAGATCAGTGCAAAAGATTTGGAGTGGAGCTATATGAAATGCGAACCTTTTCGAGAGACCGTGAATATTTGGAAAATTTGGTCTGTCTCTCGCTCCCTTTCTCCCTCTCAGAATACATGCATAAAAATTTTATTAAAAAAATACATGTATTTGTTCCTTTTAAACAGAAATATGACGCCCCTTGATAGGCATTGTTTGCTTTCCTAACTCTACTGTGTTATATCATATGCAGAAACTGGGGGAAGGGGTAAAGGGTGTTTACGTTTCAATAGACGTGGACTCTCTCGATCCAGCATTTGCTCCTGGAGTGTCTCATATTGAGCCAGGAGGTTTGTCTTTCCGTGATGTTCTGAACATCATCCAGAATCTCAAAGGGGATATTGTGGGCGCAGATGTTGTCGAGTTCAACCCTCAGCGAGACACTGTCGATGGGATGACAGCCATGGTTGCTGCTAAGTTGGTAAGAGAACTCACAGCTAAGATAGCCAAGTGAAAAGCAAAGCCTTGTGTAATTCATCCATTAGGATTCTTACTACTGTTTCTTGCGCACTATGAAAGACCCATTTTTGCAGAGGGAACTTCTAATCACCCAGTAAACTACTAGTGAACTGATGAATGATGAACATTATAAGGTCTCATCTATGTACTCCAGGCAACATGCTGACCCTTCCTTTAGAGCATATCTTCTTTACATAGGAAAGGTCTAGCATTCAAAAGTTGATGGAATCACTTGAGAGTAATAATTATAATCATCCCAATCAGTTCTTAGTGTAGTAGCAAAGCTTTATCAAATATCTGTTAGATTTTTTCCTTTTCCGCCTTCTCTAACCTTTATTTTGAGTTCGTTGCCACCGTGTTGCTCCCTCCACTAGTAATTGTCATTCGTCATCTTTACTGAAATTCTGTCGTCCATTCTAAAAATCGTCGTTGTCGTTAATATGGAATGAATGAGGAGTTATTATTCATTCAATATGTGAAACTAAAAGAGATTTATCCTCCCAATAAAAGTTATTATATTAGCAATAATGTCTTGGGCCATGATAAACATTAACTTTTCATTTTATTGGCAATGAACTCGAACTTTCGATTTGACAATCATATTAGATGATTGTATTAAATTTAGATAAAAGTACATTTTTAGTCGTTGAATTGTTAGGAATAAGTGTGTTTGATAGCCAATTTAGTCGATTAGTTTTGAAAAAATAGGTTCAGAAGGTTCTATTACATTAATAATAATTTTTAATAATTATTCTAAAATATATTTAAAAAGATCCTTTCTGCCTTCTTTTATCTTTATCTTACTCTCTTCTATCTTATTTCTTGGGCTTCCTCTTCGTGGACCCAACTGGGTTTGAACTAAGCTAATTTCTTGGGTTTTTTTCATAATTTTGTTTGTTCTATGATTTTTTTGTCCTTGTTTGGTTTGTTGAGATGAGTTTGGGATTATATTGAGGAATTGGGCAATGATCGTTTCGTTCTTAGGTGTGCTTAATTTGAGTAGATATGAAGATCATTTTCGTAAAACTGTTGGGGAATTATGATGGAGGAAGGGGAGGAGAGAATGATTTTCTTTATTCTTTTTAATTTAAAAATGTTTTAAAATAATCATTAATGTAGTAGGAATCTTTTAAACCTACTAGCCATGCACATAAAAATAGTAATAAATGTAGTAGGAATCGCATGTGGCTAAACATCTGAACATGAGTTTTATTGGTGTGAAATTTCAATAACAAATATAAAGTTTTGTTGGATTGTTCATGATCATAATGGTCGGGTGCTCTTATGTGGTTGCAAATTTATCTAGAAGAAGAGTGACATCAATCTTCTAGAAGCTAAGGCCATTTTGGAAGGCTTGAGAACGATCAAACAGGAATGGGTGGGTGCAATCCTCATATGAAGGGAGGTTGCTTCTGATTCTCTGGAGGTTATCAACCTCATCAATGGGGTGAATTTGTTATGACTTTTGTACAAGATATTATTTTTGTGGGCAAGTCTGTTAATGCCTCTTATCCCTCGTGAGACGAACAAAGCTGTCCATGCTTTTGCAACTTTGACTTCCTCTTAGGGTCTTTTTTTTGGAAAGAGCTTTTTCCAAGTAATATTCTCCCATCATTCTTGATGAGGAGGTTGGGTTGTAGTTTTTTTAGTTGATTAATGTTTATCTAAAAAAACTATATATATCTTATTTTATGTTAATTCACAACAAATATAAAATGAGTTGTACGTGTTTGAGGACCTTTGAAACATTTAAAACATAAATTTTGATTGTGACATACTAAATTTAAATCAATGTACTTTTCATAGGATTATAAATTGTAAATTTTTTCACATGAAATTATAAAAGTGATGAAATAACAATACAAAACATCAACTAACTTATGAATTAATATCTTTGATGATTATTCATTTTGTTAGCATGCTTGTGTAACTCAAAAAGATTTATTTTCGAATAAAAAGTTAGAGATACATATGATACTAATATCTTTGTTTTAGATATCTTTCGAATAATCTATCAAATTTGATTTTGTTGCTTATTGTTATTGTTGTCATGGGTAGTTCTCCTAACATAATAAATAAAAAATATGAAATTTAAACACATGAAAACAGATAAAAATTTTGAGTCAAATAAATAAATAAAATACCTATGATTCTGACGATAAAGTCGAAATTATAGAAATCTAATCCAAGATCTAACTGAAAATAATAAAATAATAATAATATAAAATTTCAGGATCTAACAAAAGCTACATGCTCAATATTTAATTTTCTTTTTCAATTGATTCTTTTCCGATTGAGATGTATGGATCCATGGGCCTATGTGTCGAGAGGGATCCTGTTCATGGATTAACGAAAATGTGCAAAAGCTCTATTTGCCTCTGCCATTCTATGAGTCTCTTCCTTTTTACGTATGGTATCGCCACTCCCTTTGGCAGCATCCACTAATTCGGAACAGAATTTGAAAGCCATATTTCGACCTGGACGTTTTCGGGATGCCCCTAATAACCAACGAATGGCAAGTGTTTTTCCTTGTGTGGATCCTATTAAAATGGAAACTTGATGAGTTGATCCGCCTACAGAAATTAAGACCACTATTACCAAACCTAAGGTTATACTCAAAATCAGATTTGAGTTATTATTAGATATAGGTATTTATCTATCTCTTTCCCTTATACCTTATGTAATGTCTTCTTCCTAAGAGTCTGCTTCTTTGTTAAGTAAGAAATTGCGTACGTAAAGGAATCCTTCTATAAGCCGGTTCGTAGCCGGGTTGAAACAATAACACAAATTTATAGATCTTTGTTATGGTTGAAAATGTATACACTCTAAATATAATTGTGTTGCTACCAAAAGGAATAAAATTTTAAATATACTAAATAATTTGTTAAATGGGAGAAGATCCATGTGACAAATTGAAAACTAAAGGCTAAATTATAAAAATTTTCATGAACTTTACACTTTGTGTAAAAAATGTCCATGAAATTTCAAAAGTTTCAAAAATACCCTTAAACTTTAAAAAATAGTTCAAAAAATATCTTTGTCTTTAGTTTTGGATGGAAACCGTTAAAGTTTTAATTAAAAAATACCCTTGAATTTCAAAAGTTTAAAAAATACCCTTAACTTGATAAAAGATGAAAAATACCTCCACCATTAGTATTTGAACTGAACTCGTTAATTCCTTGTAAGAAAATTAACTTTAAAATTAAAATAAAAAGTAAAAAAATGCTCCTACCATTAATATGGTGATCAATTTGTTTAAAGTTATCTTAAGTTCGAAAAGAACCAATTTTAAAACAAATTATATAGATATCCTCATTTTTTTTATATAGATACTCACATATTTCTTTTAATTTTCCAATTCTTAGCTTATACCAATTTTCTCAACAACCAAAATAAAAACCAAAATTTTAGGTTAAAACATAAAATCCCATAAAATTTCACAAAAGTACAAAATCAAAATCTCGTCTTAAAATATACTAAAACGATAAATAGTAAAATAAAAAAAGTATTTGACTATTAACACACACAACTATTATCGTACAATTTTGTTAAAATATGCAAGTCTTAAAATCATTAGGTACTTTTTTTTATTATCTTTCATATAACTTAATTAAAGTATTTAATTTTATTTATTTATTTATTTTAGATAAAAAAAGTGTCAAATAGTTAATAAAAAGGGGAATACGAGTGTATTGAAGAAGGAAGGGGAGAAAAAGATGGAAAATAGAGAGGTAAGACAATATTAACAGTTTATGTTTGTATAACAAGAAAAGTATTTTTTAATTTTTTTAAAAGTTTAAAGGTATTTTTGAACCTTTTGAAAGTTTAAGGGTATTTTTGAAACAAAACTTTAATGGTTTCTATCCAAAACTAATGACAAGTGTATTTTTAAATTCATTTTGGATGTTTAGGGTATTTTTGAAAATTTTGAAACTTCAGCGATATTTTTGACACAAAATATAAAGTTTAGAGGCATTTTTTATAATCTAGTCAAAATTAAAAAGCTTCTTATAATTTTCTATAAAGAACTATGAAGTGGAAGCATTGATCTAAAACATACAATAATAAATGAAATTGTGCATCCTTTATGTTCCAAGTTTTCTTGTGTTACCGCTCTTTGTAGTTTGAAATCAGTTTGCACCTACTACATTTCAAATCCAATCGTCATTGTTAACACTCCCTTTTGAATCTTATCTTTTCTTTCACATCCGTTATAACACAAAGGAAATAAAATTGTTTTTAATTATAAAGGGGTGTAATTTACATTGACTTGCATTTTCACTCTCTCATCTCTTCCATATTTTTTCTCTCTCCCCAACTCATGTGATACCTCTTCATAAATGTAAAGAAAAAAAACTACAAATAATTAATGGAAAGGATATAATGGACATTCAACAAAAATGAAAGGCAAAATGGGGAGATAAAGATTCTCCCTATATAGCACATTTTATGCATAATATAGATTTTTCAAGATTGAGAGACTAAGTTAGCTAAATTGAAACCTTATAGACCAAATACACATATTTCTAAAAACTTAGGGACTAAAAAAGTAATTTTCCCATTAAAGATTGTAGAGTCGAGATTAGTATAAATAAGTTAAATTGAAACCTTATAGACCAAAAACAAGACTGAACTAATGATTTTACAAAGAAGGGATCCAAACCAATATCCAATAAAGAACAAAACCGATGGATTGATTTTTATTTGGTTGGATTTATTATCGGTTTGGTTCCTAGTTTTTGGTATTTTATTTTTTTCTTCCAAAATTTTATTTTTATTTTTACTTTTACTTTTATTTTGAATTTGTTCTTTTTACTAATTTAAAATTAGAATTGGGTCTATTTTTTTTCTTATAGAGTAAAATTTCATGTTTAATATGTATCTATTTTTTTTTTTTTTTTTTTTTTATTTCATATCCCATGAGTTCCTAAATTTTCAATTTAGTATTTAAATACTAAATTGAAAGATTGACCTTATTAAAAACAAATTTTAATTTATGTTTAATAGATGGGGTAATTTTAAAAAAATATTGAATTTGTAAGCGACGTATTATACCCTAAGTTTAAAGTTAAAAAATATATAAGGTATAAAATTAAAAATCTGTGCACTATATTTATATTTTAACCCTCCATTAGTTACTAAATTGTTCAAGATAAAAAGGAAGTTTTTTTTATTAAAAAATGAAATATTGAGTCAAAATATCACTAATTTCAATTAGAAGAAATTAATTTCAGTGCATCGTCTTCTTGCCTGGGCTGTCACAATATTTAAAGTTGTCTAATTCTTGAAGGTGTGAAAATTGAAGAGCAATTACAAGATTTGTAATGAAAAAAGCTAAATAAAGTACCTAAAACTATTGCAATTGTAATAAATTGGGTTTGACATATGTGCTTCAATTTGAATTATGTATATATACAAGAAAAAGAATTCATTCTACTATTTCACTTTCACAGTGTATAAACATTGATTTATCAAGAATACGCAAGAAAAGCACTTCAGATTGTTGATTCATCGTTAGAGATGACTTAGAACCAATAGTTCATTATCTAATGGATTTTTCCGTTCTAATACTCCATCCGAGAGTTATCAGTATTTATCAAATCTGTTTCTCTCTCCAAACAAGCACAACAAATGTCTCTTCTTTTACGAAGACCGTCGGGCCGCGAAGGTTATCTGGGAGATATTTTTTATTTGCATTCATGTCTTTTGGAAAGAGCCGTTCAATCAAGTTTTACTTTAGGTAAAGGAAGTATGGCTGCTTTACCAATAGTTGAGACCCAATCAAGAGATGCTTCAGCTTATATTCCTACTAACGAAAAAGAAAAAATAAAAAAAATAAGACCATTCCATTTCGACAAAAGACCCACACCCAAGTTCCATAGCTTTGGGATATCAGTCAGCTATAAACTTTGTGTTTGCAGATGGATTAACTGAGGCTATTCAAACAGGCAAAGATAAATTAAAGACGGAGGAATAAGCTAATCTTTTTTTAAATTTCGTTGTACTTGTTATAGTCATATTGATTCTTAATATATAAAATAAAATGAAACAACTCACTTCTTATGTCACGTCTCACGTTATTTAAAAAATATAAAGCATAAATTATCATCTAAAAAATTGATAATTTGATCTTTGCCCTATAACGATTAAAAGGTCAAGAAACACTTTTAATCTCAAAATTTATATATATATAAAGTATATAAAATATCTCTATATGTCTCATATTCCAAGAAAGCAAGAACTAACTACAAAAAAAAAAGGACTGTAATCAACAACATCATAATTACGAAAGAGACTAGTGAGTGACACCCACTAAGAACTTTGACTAATCGGTCAAGTTTAGCCTTGCAGTTTTAGTTCTTCAACCAAAAAATATAAAATATAAAATATAAAATATAAGAATAGAACAAATAGAATAGAACAAAAAATTCTTATCTGCTTGATTATATAATTATTTTCTGTTAATAAAATGAATGCTTTCTGTAATATGACACTGAAACAAAAGAAATGAAAACCTTGAAAATGGAAGCTAATGACTCGTAGCTAAAGGATTTCATCAAAATGGAGTTTATTACAATGAAACATTAAGCCATGTGGTAAAACTTACAACCGTTTCTATACTTTTCTCTTTGGAAGCTCATTATAAATGGCCTTTAAGATAAATGGTGTAAAAAATGTTTTCCCTCATGGCATTTGGTGGAGGTGAACTTGTCAAAGGTTCCAACCAATCAAATAAAGTTTTAAACTATCTATAATCTCTACTACTAGATAGTATTAGTAGCAAGATCAAGTCGATCCATAGAGAGCTACATGTTTTCTACTAATTGATGTTTGATTTTCTTAAGGTAGTTGCGGGGTGGGAGGTGGTGATGGTTTGTTTGGAGGAGAAAAGTAAATGACAAGAATAATAAATAGCATCAAGTGAGCGAAGAAAGATAGCTTAGGTGTTTGGATCCACCCACGTATTTAGTTGTTCATTGGATACTAAAAAAAAAAAAAATCATCAAAATCATGCAAATGCTTAGCCAACACTTTTGGTAATACTAAAAGGAAGTTCAAAACATCTAATCAATCAACATACTAGTTGTAATGCATACTAAACATGTCAACCGACCACATTAAGTTCTAGGGATTGAGCTAAGACGATTAGTTACTAAGTAATGCTTAAGTAGTCTAACTAATTTTATTCTTGAACTTAACAAATCATGAAATGTCATAAAAGGATCACCATGAATAACCAAATAATTTACATACAAACATGCTTTGATTTGTGCTACTGGGGGGTTCATACAAGGCTATATGTCACATACCAATTATGAATCTCTAGCAGACAATGATAGTATATAAGGGTGATCAATCCAAATATAAATCAGGGCATAGAAGTTTAAATGCATTCAACAATCACAAGAATTCATAAGATAAAGAATAGTCACAAGACGTTTTTCAAAGAGCGGGAAGTAGCATATCTTTCAAGAAAAAAATTATGTATGAATAACAAATCCTCACAACATAAATACAATGGGTTTCTTCATCAACTTAAGCTAGAAAATATCTCTTAGTCGTTGAACATTGAGATTTTCAATGAATACATGTTTAGGAAGCTAAGATACATCATAAAGTTCTGAGTTTATTTGTCTAGGAGGCTAAAAGACAACGAGTGTCTTCCTCAACCTAAGCTAGAAAATATCCCTTGTGTGGGTTTCCTTTTCCTTGAGTGCCGCCCACCAGCGCTGTGTAGTGTTGAGGTGATAGTCTACAGGAAAATTTTCGTAATTTGACTCCTTAACCTAAATGCTCCATTTTGGCTCCAAGTGCTCTGATATAGCTTGCTTTTCATCTAAACACTCAAATCTACCTCTTTAGTGCTTGACACCTACAACATCATAATTTAAACACATTAAACTGCACAACAAACTCAAGTTAAGCTAAATAAGATGACACATTCAAGGCGTTATCAACATTCTTCAATAGGAAGTATTGATACGCACAAGCACACACATTGAGTAATAATTCAGTTAAAATGGTCAAGAGACCGAGTATCGTCCTCTGGAAAATTGGTTTGATTCTTTTAACTATTTTGAGATCCTTCTAATTTTATTTAGGGGACCCAACTGTGATGAAAACTTAATTAATCTAATCCTAAAAAGGCAAATAAAGATAGCACCGAGGCGAAACAAGGAAAGACACATCCTAGGATCTTGGTTTCATTGATAGATTAAATAAATTAATTGTTTATATCTTAGATTGAATTCATGCTAATTATAGATCTGGAAGGCTGTTGTCCAGGTATTCTTTTTCAAGCTCAATCCTTTCCAATACCTAATTTTCAATTCACTTTCATGAAATCAATTAATTAGGTACAACAATATAATACTTCATTATCAATCTCCTTTAATCTCCTATCATTTTCATGCATATTTGATTAATGGTCTAGCATATTAGATCTAACTTAAGGCTTTCAAGCAAGACACTAACTAAAAATCATTCAAACACTAGCCAAGTGTTAAAAAAACATTAAGAATAAATATGCTAAAATCGATTATGCAATCATCAATCCAAGAAACACTCAAATTAGTCTTGGGCAATCTAACAACAAAATCATAGATCCTAAGATATAAATCAGTCACTCATGGTTACAATACAAACATAGACGATTTGTGGTGCTTCCAAATATATATAAAAAAAAAAAAAATTAAAAAGGAAAGAAGACACAAATCGGGTTCTTAACTGTCATCCTCAATCAGGAATCACACTCTAACAATCTTTTCAAATATCCACTCATTTGAAGCTCCAAAATGTTATCTTTGCCCATATCTTAGGTTTTGGTGGAGGCCTTAGCTTGACGAACTCTAAACTAAAATCTTCAAAACAACCTCCCTAAAATCTGACGGCAAACTTCCATTTTCAAACAATCGAAATTGTGCCATGGCGCTTGTCTAAAAAAATGGACGCACGGGAAGTTCTTTTGTTGCATCGCGGCGCTACCTTGTGGTTTTTAACCCTATTGGATTTTGCGTCGAGTACGGTGCCACTTTGCGCCATGCATGCATCCTTCCACATTTTTTTACCCCTTTTGACCTATTATCTTGCCCTAGGTCCAAATTTGACCTTCTTAAGAGGTATTTTGACCATTTTATCTTCGAAATTGCTTGTTCTCATTCAATTGTTAGATTTCCTACCGATAAACATAAAAAGTATCAACGATCACAAATTAAGCATAAAACTAACTAAATTCTAATAGAGAAAAAAACACTTTTTAGGTGCTTTTCAAATATATGTGGTTCAATCACAAGAATTTGTCTACAAAGATAATCCTGATTTTGTATGTAAGCCAAACCAGTCATTATATTGGCTAAGACAGGCTTCTTGCCCTTGGTTCAAAAGGTTCACAACCTATCTTTCTTCACTGCTTTTATGAAAAGATAGTGACTCTACAACTTTCCTTTTACTCTATGTTGACAACATTACTATCTCTATTATAATCCATCTTATGTTAAGACAATGATCTAAAGGTTGAGAAGTGAGTTCGAAATGACTGACTTGAGTGAATTGAAATATTTCTAGGACTTGAAGTCACAAGAACATAATCATGTATATTTGTCTGCCAAGCCAAATATGTTAGAGACCTCCTAAAACAAGCTGATATGATGAATTGCAAAACTTGTTTAAACTTGTTTGCAACTAAAGAATCTTCTATCGAGGATGCCTCGACTTTGCTATTAGATCCATAAACTTGAGAGTAGATGAATTTGTTATCTCTTCTCTAAGCTTTTTAAATAATGAGACTTAAGGTCTCTTTGGATTGACTAGAGAAAAATGTTTTTTCAAAAAAATATTTTTATTTAAACTCTTTTGATAAAAACCTTTAAAATATACTTTAAAAGTGCTTCAAAAGTTATTTTGAGTGGTTGCCAAAACCACTTCATCTTTTTCCCAAAATGACTTATCTTCAAGATTAAACACTTAAAAAGTTAAACTAAACACACCCTTAATTACTCCCATTTGATATTGAATAAAATACTACAAGATCTAGTATTATTTCAATAGCAACATAGTTTAATTACAAAATTAATGTCATATTATCCATGGAATCCACTACATTTGATTATTTGCTACACTTTTCTTAAACATTTTTTAGATTTAATCAGCTACAAAAGGCCCAACAATTGTAATGGGCCCAATTATAGTTTAGATGAAACTCTTGATCTTCCAGTATTTCTTTCGAAAGAAAAAGGAGATAGGGATGGGGACTCCTTACCAATGTTCAGATCTAACATTAAAATCATTGGCGCCGGCCATTTAACACTTTTTTTTTCCACATAGAAAATGGATTTTGGAGAATAAACAAACAAATAAAAACAAATTATTTTGAAAGATAAATTTAAGTAAATTATCTTTTTCAAAACCATTTAACATTCAAAAAAAATGTTCCAATTGTATGATAAAATCTTAACTTCTAACAGTTTGATCGAAGATATATATATATATCTTGAGCACTGAAGCTATGTTCAATTTGACTAAAAGAAAATTAGATAACTTTTGAATATTCCGTCGTAGTAAAATCAATTTCTTAAAAAACAGTTTATTAATTTTAACATTAGAAGATTGAACTGTGTCATAGTTTTGTTAATATTTTTGAAACTATATAATTTCTTCAAGGAAAACATTAAAGTGAGCAAAAGAAAAAGAGAAAAAAAACCCATCTTATTTTGGTAGGTCACCATCTTTTTTTTTTTTCTTTTGTACCGTTGGTTTCATGAAATTTTGTTGAAGTAATAATTATAATATAGTATATGAAAAATGGTATTAATTCTGATGGAAGAAATGAATTGATGATTCTTGAAGCCTTGGAAGTTACCCATCAGTATCACTATGAAAGCTACCATTCTCCCTCCACATTGCACCAACCAACTTTCCTTCAACATTCATTCAATAAATGATTCATACAATTTCCTTCTCTTAATTCCCATCTCCAACAATGGCTTCCAAATCATGGCCCTTTTCTGTGATCTGCCTTGGCTTTCTATTCCCTTTCGCGATCGGCCAGGCCCCAGTGCAGCCACCGACCTTGCCAACCGTCTCGCCGCCGCCTTCTACCCCGCCTCCGACCGTTACAACTCCTCCACCCTTGTCAACACCACCTCCTACTGTTGTTGCACCATCAACAAGCCCAACCATCCCACCACCCCAACCACCTATCTCGACCCCGTCGCTACCACCAGCATTGCCACCTCCCCCTGCTACGCCTCCACCATTGCCGCCTCCTTTACCACCACCACAAGTCTCTCCAACTCCTTCGCAGGCACCACCTGTGCCAGCCCCCACCCTAGCACCCTTATTGACTCCGCCAACACCAATGCCTTCACCACCAACGCCAGCACCCATCGCGGTGCCAGAATTAGCCCCTGCGCCCGCGCCGGGAAAGCATAAGCATAGGAGGCATCACAAACATAAGAAGCATCAAGCACCGGCTCCGGCCCCAACCGTCCCGAGCCCACCGGCACCACCTACAGTGGTGGATTCACAAGATAGTACAGCGCCAGCGCCATCACCGAATCTGGTAAAGTAAAATTAGTAAATCACATGTTTTCATTATTGTTTGGATATATGCGTTGTTTAATACAATATTATTTTGTTGATCCCCAGAATGGAGGAGACCCAATGAAAGGAAAGGTGGAAACATGTTCTAGAGTTGTATTGGGATTCATATTTCTGGTTGCTACTACAGGCTTCAATTTCTAGTTTTGAAGAGACAATTATTATTCACAAGGAACCCATTATGGTTCATAATATTATAGAATTTGCCCCAGAATCTGAGAGATATATTTCATATGTATAATTTTTTTTAATGATTTGTGGATTGGATTGGAATAATAATGATTTTTTTTTTTTTTTTTTTTAATTTCATTTCATTTTGGTAATCAAATAATCTTCAAGTTTCATGCTGATCCTCATTAATCTCAATCCTGTCCAAAATTAAGAGATGCTTGGTCCATGAACTATGATTTGGATAAAAAGTAGAGAACTCATATTTGGAATTGGAATTCAATTTTGCAATTTCTTTGTTAATTGATCATATTTGACATGCAAGGATTAATTTCCTTCTGATATTTTCATCAACGAGTTAATTGGTATTTGATTAAACTACGAGCTTAATCTATAAGCTTTTAGCTCTGTATTTAATTAAGTTCATGAATAAAAATGTTTGATAAAAATCTTACCACTTTTAATTTTGTGTCAAATAAGTCCGAACTTTAAAAGACGTCCAATAGATTCTAAACTTTTCAATTTTATGTCAATTAAGTTTCTGAACTTTAAAAAGTCTTTAACCAAATTCTTGAATTTTCAATTTGGTTTTACGTTTTTGAAAATTAAGCATATTTCTTCTTAATTTCTTACCATGGTTCTTATGTTTTTTAGGGGTGTACATGGGCCGGGTTGGGCCAGGTTGAGGCATTTTGTAGACCAACCCGAGAATTCAGGTTCGCTTCAAATGAATCCTATTGGTTCATTTTTGAAGGGTCAACTTAACTCAAAATTTTCAGATTGGGTCGGGTTGGGTCATCGAGTTTTTTTATTTTTATATAATTTTGTGTCATATTTTTTTTTAACACACATACATATAGTCGGGTTGGGTCACTGGTTTTTTTTAATATAATTTTGATCGTCATATTCTTTTTTAAACATATATATATATATATATATATACATACATGCGTATATATATAAGTATATATGCATGTGTATATATATACGTATATACGTATGTATATGTATATATATAGTCGGGTCAGGTTGTGTCAATCCGAGACCTGACCCGGAATTTAATTTTTTAATATTTTTTAGCCCAACCCAACCCTTATGGTTTGGATTGGGTAATCCGGATTGGTTAGGTTATCGGGTTTTTTGAACACCCCTAATGTTTTTTTTAAGTAAAAGAATTGAATTTTTAACCAAATTTAAAAAATGAAACCAAGTTTTTGAAAAATACTTTTATATTAATTTTCAAAACTTAGCTTGCCTTTAAAATATTGATAGAAAGTAGATACAAAATAAGAAATTTAGAAGTGGAAGGATGATAAACAGAAAGAATTGAGACTTATGTCGAACATCCATCTCTAACCAATCAAATAAAATTTATAACTTACCAATTTAAATAACCTTGACTATCGAGTAATATTAGCAGCAACACCGAGCTGATTCGTAGAGAATCACAAATATTGTTTCAGATAAGTATAACCTAAATTGATCTATCTAGTCTAGGAGCAAGTGGTAATCTAATGCAATTCAATCATTGAATCTCAAAACGTATATTCGATTAGCAAGCACATAATCGACTCATTCAGCCTAACTCATTAAGCCTAACCAAGGCGTTTAGATTGTCAACTTGTTGGAAAATCGAGCAAGTGTCCTACCTATTAACTAAGACTAATACCCTAATTAAACTAAATGTCTTCCTAATGGGTTCCCTAAATGCGCAAAAGCGACTTCTTTAACAGCTTCTGTCTGACAACATGCAATGGTGTGTTTTAATTTTTATTATTTTTTTGCAAGAAATCTAAACTAACATAGGGCACTACTAAATTAAACTAAGCTAATGTAAGCTAAACTAAAAGGAAAATGAAAATGAAAGTAAGTAATGTTTTTGCCTGCACTTTAAGAAGCACAAAATTTTAATGTTGGTTGCTCGACGTAATCTACTCGTCAAGGTACGAAAAAATTCTCATATTTATTTGGCCCTTTCTTACTTGAATTGATATAACATTTCATGCTTAACAGAGTTTTTCATTTCTGAATGGAGCCGGATAAGTCAAATTTGGATTTTTTTTAAAAGAGGAAATAAAGAAAAAATCAAAAGGCTCAAGGGAGTCAAATAAGTGCAAAAAAAAAAAAAAAAAAATAGATTCAACAAACTCATGTGACCAAAAGGAAGAATACTAGAAAATATACGAAGTACTAGAGGGTAAAACGGGGTAAGGTTTTTCAACTTCTAACTCTATCACCTGAAAATCGTGCTCAGGAGTAAGGTGGGGTTCTACCATCTCAACTACTAGTTCTACAGATGGCATGAGATCCTTGTTGTCATAGTGATCGAGCTCAGAAATGCATGTCATTATCACACTTCCAAGGACCAAATAAATTGGTAACTCCAATCTAATAACCTACACTAACACGTAGTATAGATGACAAGAAAGGGATCGTCCACAGAGAATCTAATGATTGTTTAACCTAACTTTGAATTCGAGTGGTAATCAAGAGAAGATTTTTGTAAAGAAACTGAAAAATTGTGCAAGAATGTAAATGCAGGATTGTAAATGCGTAATTGAAAAATGAAAACTCGATTATTTATTGATCTAGTTTAGTTTTGTTTCTTCTTAATTTTATTTGGTAATCATAGGCATTTAATAAATCAAGATTCTTGCTAGTTATCCACTTAGTATATATACCCAAAAACATAGGAACGTATAAACCTAATTTCTTGATTAAACAAGTTATCAAGCCTAAATGACTCAATTAATAAGAATTGATAGCGACCTAATTAATTGTTCAATTGCAATAAGAAAGAGCAATTGTTGACTAAGATTGGATTAGTAGTCCGGAAAGTCTAGATTATTAGCCCAATTTTTCTTAAATTACTCATCATGCACAATTGTGAACAAGATTAATCCCAATAACTTAAATTCACATATTTGCACTTTTTAGTTATGGTTGCCCTAAGAAATTAAGTACATAGACATGCTATTATTTCTAGCATTCATTGAATAAAAGAAAGTTGGCAAAAAACCCTTAAATCCAATGCATAAAATTATTTCACATTCAAGAATCAATTTCACCAAGAGTTTATTATAGAATTTCAAGAAATTACATGAGAAATTATTAAAGATTCAACCTCATACCAAGAAAATGAAGAATCTAACCTAAACTAAACTAGATTATTTACCTTAATGTTGCATCTTCTTCGAGGTTTGATCAAGAAATAGCATGGATGCATCAAAATTAAGGTTAAAACCAAAGAAAAAGTGCGAAAAGGTAAAAAAATTGAGAGAAAATCGAGTGAAGATCGAATCTCTCATGTGAAAATGCAGAATTTTTCGTTTATATCAAGGGTGTAGTGTTGTAACGCGGAGGATAGCGTTGCAACTCTCTTATCGATTTCAGACCTCAAGTGTTGGATGAGCATTGCTATTGTGGTGCGACGCTAGCTTATGAAAAGGAACGCGTCCTCGAAAGCTGGAAGTCCGTCAAAATCGTAGCGTCACAACGCCAAGGTAGCATTGCAACGCTACCCTGTTTCCTCACCTACTACTTTCAAGTGTTGCATTGTAGCATTGAGGTGGGGTTGTAATGCTACCTATGTTCTAGATGCTCTCTATTGAGTGACATTTTGATAATTTTTGTGACTTCTTCAATTTTGTTGATTCTAAGCTCCATTTTGACACAAATTTAGCTCATTTTTCACCTAAGTGACTCTTTTGATCTTTATGGATGAATTTACCTATAAAATGAACATTTTATGCATAAGAATTATACAAAATAGATAGAATTAGGGATATGAAACTAGCTCTTTGAGAGCTATCAAATACCCCTAACTTAACTCTTGATCGTCTCGAGCAAGAAAAAGTATAAATATACATTCAAGCAAAAAGGTTTTATTCATTTTATTCAATCATTTGATTCATTCAATCATTTGGTTTACTCAATCATGTGATTCTAATCTCGAGTCTCAAAAAACTAGAAAGTAATCCAATCAATCACTTATATAGTCAAAGATTTGCAAACAATCAATTGAAACTCATTTTTGAAAAGACTTTTTTTTTGAGTAAAATCATGGAAGAAAAGATGCAATGCTCCCGTTATTTTAGAGTCTAAGACACCGAAAAGGATTTATTGACTCTCATTTCCTCTTCCCCCTACTCTGGCTCGATTATCGACCTAAGACATACCACTTTGTAAAAAAGAGAGGCAATACTAAGGCAAGGGTGCCTAAAAACTCACACACAAAAAATGTAGAAGACATCTTTTTTACCTAGAGGACTAGCTTTCACACTCAACCGCCGGGAACCTATCAACTCTTTTCTCGTGGGGCCCTAACTCGACACGAAAAAAGTAGCTCTTTCACCTCTATCCATGAACACACACTTTCCCCCCCTTTTTTTAAGCTAGCTAGCAAACTCCTTTATATGCATTAAATAACTATTTTTTAGCAATTATTTTGCTTTGCTTTTTTTTTTATACACCACACACTAGGCCTTTTATGTTGGTTTTTATGTTCTAAAACTTGTGGTTTGTAAACAATGAACATATTCTATTTTGCAATAAAGTTGTTATTGAGGTTTATTCAGTAAAGATGTTATTGAATATGTGAATTGCACTTAAAAATCCTAAATCCAATAAACTAAGAACCCTTGACTATTACATGAATACTTGAACTATATGTGGAGACATAAAACTGGATCAAGTTCGAGTTCTTGTATTGGACGTTTGTGCCCTAGTTTATTATTTTGTGTACTTGTAATTTGATTATCTTGTACACCCCACTAGCTTTAGGACAAGTGGGAGATTGTTGGGGTTGATGTCCCAAATCTCGTAGGGTTTTGTAGTTTGTAAATATTTGTATGAACAACCATTTTGTGATTTATAATATATGATATTTTATTTACTCCAGTCTATGAAATATTTGATATTTTAGTTGTATTAACCACAAACCAATAAACTAAGATCCATGGTTATTTTTGTAACTTAAACATGTATGTGGAGACATACAAGTGGATCATGTTTTAAGTGATAACCTAAATGGTATGTAGTATATGGATAAGGCTGGATACCTTATCCTGGAGTCACTATGAGTATGACCTGCTTTGTAGGTGTTACAAATATTGTAAAGTGCTACAAATGATCTGATCCTGATAATTCGTATATCAGACATGTGAGCGGGGATATTCTATACAAAAGAGTTTGTATAAGACCGGACCACGAAATATTTAGTCTCGTTATATAATGCCGTTCATAATTGAGACTTTCATTTCACTAGGATGACCATAGGTAATATGACCTTAATCCTGAGTGAGTTGTGAACTCCTACCTATAAGGGTGACCCTTTGATTTGCATGGGTGAGAGTGGCCAGATCACCGACTCAAAAAGCCTGCCATTTTGGGGATTCGTCTAATTGGGGAGCTGGGAACTCAGCTACACAAGATAGAATTCATTCATTCCCCGAAGCAGGAGTAAGTAGATTAATTGCTTAAGAGCTGATTCTAGGTCTTGAACAATGTGACACCACACCCTTTCTTGGCCTAAGAGGGGTTATCATAGTGGAACTATGATCTATTGTTCATTAGAGGGATCAGTGGTACTTAAGGAGTTAGATGTAAAGAAGAAAAACGGTAATTTCACCCAACTATAATTACGAGCTATTAGTGAAGGGTCATCGGACTGTTGATTGGTTATATCCAATGGACACAGAAATATATCTATAATGCGAAGAGTGCAACTATTGGTCTTTAGTGGAGGGCCTGACAGTTAACGGATAGTGGATAATGTGATTAAAGAGTTTAGTCAGTCATTCACGTACCATTGGAGCTTCAAGCTATAGGTTCATAAGGTCCCCTTGGTAGCTTAATGGAATCAAGTTGAGAATCAGTTTTTGGGTTATAGAGGGAATTTGATTATATATGATATAATTAAATTAATTCAATTATATATGGATAAGACTAGATACCTAATCCTAGAGACACTACGAGTATGGCCTGCTTTGTAGGCGTTACAAATGTTGTAAAGTGCTACAAATGATCTGATCCTGATCCTTCGTGTATTAGACATGCGAGCGGGGATATTCTATGTAAATGAGTTTGTATAAGACCGGACCAAAAATGTTTAGTCTCATTTTATAATGCCGTTCATAATTGAGACTTTCATTTCACTAGGATGACCATAGGTAACATGACCTTAATCCTGGGTGAGTTATGAACTCCTGCATATGAGGACAGTCCTTTGATTTGCATTGGTGAGAGTGGCCAGATCGCCAACTCAACAAGCATACCATTTTGGGGATTCGTTTAATTAGGGAGCTGGGAACTCAACTACACCAGATAGAATTCACTCCTTTTCCGAAGCAGGGGTAAGTAGATAAATTGCTCCCTTAAGGGCTGATTCCAGGTTTTGAACAATGTGACACCACACCATCTCTTGGCCCGAGAGAAGTTTAGTCATAGTGGGACTATGATCTATTGTTCATTAGAGGGATCAGTGGTACTTAAGGAGTTAGATGTAACTATAGGGGAAAAATGGTAATTTGGCCCAGCTGTACTTACAAGCGATTAGTGAAGGGTCATCCTACTGTTGATTGGTTATATCCAATGGACACAGAAATATATCTGTAGTGCGAAGAGTGCAACTGTCAGTCTTTAGTGGAGTGTCCGGTAGTTAACGGATGGTGGATAATGTGATTAAAGAGTTTAGTCAGTTATTCACGTACGGTTGGAGCTTCAAGCTATAGGTCCATAAGGTCCCATTGGTAGCCTAATGGATTCAAGTTGAGAATCAGTTTTTGGGTTAATTTAAAATGTTCAAATTAACAAGAGGGAATTTGATTTGATTATATATGATATAATTAAATTAATTAAATTATATATGATATAATTGACATAATGTATTTGATACATTATTGTTTGACTGGAGGAACTAATATTTGAATATGATTCAAATATGATTTCTATGAATTAGATTCATAGTTATTAAATTTAATATAAATATGATTTATATTAAATTTAATATAGCCATAAAATAAAGAAAAAAAAACTATGGTTTATATATTGTATATGATGCAATATTAAAACTATAGATTATAAATATAATATGGTAAGTTAGTTATCATATTTATTAATTTATTGATATTAAAAATCTTTTTCACCATAACCACACTTAGTGGATAGTTGCATAGTTTTATGGCAATTGTAGGATAAAATAAAATTTGATTTCAAAATCTCATATGAGATATCAGATACACTATCGAGTTACTACACGATAGCTTCAGAGAGACTAAACAATCAAGTATCTAGTCTATGTGATAACTTCATCTTCTACACGATAGTTCATTCGTTTACTTGATCGTCTTCCTCCTTCACTCTAAATCTTCCCTCAAACCAAAATAAGCTAGAGCCCACTACTCTTGGATTCTCATACTGAGAATAGTAAGGTAATCTTGTGGTTGTGTCCGATTTGTTCGAGGATCAAGCTGTTGCTCGTTGCTGCCTGAGGGAGATCGAGCTCTTGCTCGTTGGGTTTATGACTGATCGAGGGATTATCTTGAAGAAGTGTTCTTCAAAGATATTGTCTCTTTAACCTTTGTATTTATTTCAAGAAGCATGCTGTAATTTATGATTTAATGCATAATCTGTTTAATATGATTGTAAATGTATGAGTTCTTTCACAATGGAGTTTGGACAATCCGCTTCCGCTCATAGGTTCTCTCTAAATAGATTTCCTTCACGAGTAAATAGCCAAAACAGTCTATGGTATAAGGATAAGGCTGGGTACCTTATCCTAGGGACATTATGGATGTTGACCACTTTGTATTTGATACAAACGATGTGATCCTGAATCATTCATGTGGAGGCATGCGAGTGGGGGCGTCCTATGCAATGAACTTGCATAAGACCAGACCTCAAAATAGTCACTTTTACTTTATAATGTTGTTTACTATTAAAACTAACTATTTCAATACGATGACCTAGGTAACTCGATCTTAATCTTGAGCTAACTATGAACTCCTTTTTATTCGACATTATCCTTTAATTTGCATGGGTGAGAGTGGCCCAAGTTCGCCGACTCAATAAGCCCCCCATTTTAGGGATAAAACTGGGTAGATAGCTGGGGACATAGTCCAGCAAGATGGAACTCACTCCTACCTGATTTTAGGGATGGTAGATAGGTTGTTCTCTTAAGTGTTGACTTCGGGTCTTGAACAAAGGGCCTCACCCTCTCATTGGTTCGAGAGGGACGCGGTTTGGTGGTTAGACCACAAACTAATTATTCATTAGAAAATCAGTGAGACTTAAGGAACAAGATATAATTACGGGGATAAAACGATAATTTTGACCTAGTTGTAACTGCGAATAACCTATGAAGGGTTGATTTACTAATCATGGTTATATTGAATGGACAAAAATATATCTACAGTGAGGAGAGTGCAACTATTGGACTATAGTGGAGTGTCCCGGTAGTTAACGAATGTTGGTTAGCTAGGTTAAAAAGTTTAGCTTGTTAATCTCGTATCGTTGGAGCTCATGATCTATAGGACCATTATGTCCCTCTACTAGCTCATATCGGACTAAACCTTAGAACAGTGTGAGAAGAGAATTTGAATTGTTCATATTCGACTTAGGAAATAAGCGTTATTTATATTTGATATACTCAACATATTATTGTTTAATTATGAATTAAACAATTTGGAGAGTTGAAGATATTTAAATATGATTTAAATATTGGTTACATGAATAGAGATTCATGATTGGATTGGTGTTATTGATTATTTAATAGTTGATATTAAATTAATAATATTAATTAAGTTATTTAATTATTTATTTAAAATTAATTTTTATGGAAATTCATTTAAATTGAATTTTAGAAATTCAACATTAATTGATTTTAACTTAGGATATTTGTAATAGATAGAACAATAAGGGAAACATCTAAAAATATAGTACATATTTAAAATATTTGCAAATATGGAGTATCGATCAGTCAACTTTTGAATTTTTTCTAATTTTTAATTTTACCTTCCCTTTGCATGCCTTCTTATTCCCTTTCTTTTCTTAATTTTCTTAATTTTTCTTTCCTTTTCTCTAGTTTTCTTCTTTCCTTTTAATTGCTTCCATCTCTCTAACCTACTCATCTCTCCAAACATTTTCCTCTCTCCCCCATCTTACTATTTCCCACTAGAATCATTATTAAAAAAAAAAAAAATTACAAGACTAAATTTCAAACCCAAGACTTGAAAGTGCCTAACTCATAAATGACTGTCCAACAAGCCAATTATCAAGTTTAATTATTATAACGAAAAATTAAAATATAAATAGCAAACAAAAACAAATTTGAAAGAAACTACTTTTTTAGTCCTCAAGTTTGCACAATTTTTAGAAATATTAATAGTTATTAATGTTTCTAAAAATGAAATAAGAAACGATAATAGTTATTAAACAAATTTATTTATCAGAAAATAAGAAATGAAAATGTTATCAAATAGGCCAATAGTTTTTTTTTTTCTTTTTATAGGACTTTAAGAGTATGAAGTCTATCAATAGTATCACTGATAACATGTTATCATGGATAGCATGTCATTAGTGATACTATGATATCATGCTATTACTGAAAACTTTATGCACAATCAAACAATCTTGATGAGTCATTTCATTTCAAATACTACATTACATAATACATAAATACTATCAGTGATATCCTTTACATTGATAGTAATAGAAAGATATCACTCACAGTAGCTATCAATAATATCCTTTATGATTATCAATGTAGAAGATTATCATTCTATACCTATATGCATCAATAACGACATACAAACACACTATTGATAGAAACATATTAGCAATAGCCAATATTTGGCTATAATTGATATTAACATATCAGTGATAGCAACTGATAGCCAATTTCTCAAATTGAAAGCTATAACTAACAACAACATCACTAATAACAACTATCAATGATAGCAACTAATAGCACATTTCTC
The DNA here is from genome assembly GCF_027475165.1 of Benincasa hispida. Lineage (NCBI taxonomy): Eukaryota > Viridiplantae > Streptophyta > Magnoliopsida > Cucurbitales > Cucurbitaceae > Benincasa > Benincasa hispida. The sequence goes on along the minus strand of NC_143489.1, from coordinate 50,035,555 downwards.
GAATAAAAGCTATCACTGATAGCAATTGATAGCAACTATTAGTCATAGCAATTGATAACACATTTCTTAAATTGAAACTTATCACTGAAAGCAGTATCACTAATTGCAGTTATTAGTGATAGCAACTAATAACACATTCCTCAAATTGAAAGCTATCATTGATAGCACCTATCAGTGATAGCAACTGATAGCACACTTCTCAAATTGAAAGCTGTTACTAATAGCAACTATCTGTGATAGCTGTCAATTTGAGAAAACTGGAAAGCAACATGCAAAATGGTGGCTGAACATGGGTTTTTTAGTGTTTTATCATTTTTTTTGTTCTATATATGCAATTATTTTATCCTTGTACTACATATTCTATTATTTTGGGCTTGAATTCTATTTTTTCAACTAGCCCTTTAACTTAGTGGGGTTTTCCCACATTTGAGTTCTTTAACACCTCAAATCTCATTACATTAGTGCTTAATAGGTGTCAAATTGAGATGAATTCAATTTTACATGATTCTCAAATAGAAGAGGAAATGCTGAGATTGTTTCTTCTTGGAGGCTTATGAAGCTGAAATTCTTTTAAAAAAGTCATAACACCCAAATTCTCTCAAACTCATTTTCCCTTAAAATTTCATCACAAAATTGGACCCTCAATTTGTTCTAAGGCCGGAGAATAGTGGGGAAGACTCTAATGGTGGTCCACGAAGTGTTCGTGATCAAAAAAAGGAAAGGGCAACTTCAATTTTGAGCTACATCAAGATTTGCACATTCAACTCTATTTTTACAGCTTTGAACTTGCATGCTTAATTCTTAAATGAAATTAGAGTACTTAAGATCCTAATTGCTTCTGCTTGCATGTTGCTAACTCCATCACTTTTTTATCTACTTTGTCTAGTCTTGCTTCTAAAATAAGTTGGCTACTTTAAAAGCTAAAGGTGGGCCTTTCGAGGTGACAAAGAAAATCAAGGGAGATAAAACTTTTCTAGAAGTCTAGGATTTTGAAATGAACTCAAAACAAGGCATATAATTTTTCATGAGATTGACAAGAATTTTTTTTTCTAAATGAGGTCAAAATTTTGTTTGAAAATTTTTTGTATCTAAGGTCTCAAAAGCATACACTGAAAAGTGTGGATCATCAATTTCCATTGATTAAAAAGAAATGATTGAGTAAAAACAAAATGAGTTGAACTTTTTTTTTTTTTTTTTTTTTTATTGTATATTCATACAATCAAACATTCATACATTTATATATTGAAACAAAAATGAAATGTTCAGAGTCACAAAATTTTGTAGATCATCAAAGTATCAAAAAATATAAAGGAGCATCAAGAATCACAAAATTTTCAGATTTCTCAAAATTTGTCATCAATATATCAAAGAATATACGAAAGCCACAAAGTATATATCAAAATCATAAAAATATCAAAACCACAAATCACAAAACCCGAGCTCAGTGCTTAAGGATTATCCAGATATGCATATATATCATCATTAATAAACATATTTTCAGAATGATCCATAAACATAGACAGTATTCAAGCAAAAAGAAACCGAGCATGCATCGCACCCACCATAACTTTAAAAGCAAACATTGTCCTCAATGTTGTAAAATAAAGAAAGCACATGGACAAAAAAAAAGAGGGGAACTGAGAAACTCCCTTGATTTTTGGACGGTGCTTAGGTATGAAATAGTCCTCTTTTGTTATTTTTAATTTTATCTGCAAAGAAAAATATTCTAAATTCTCTCAATTTTTTTTATTAAACTATGCTAAACTATAAAAGCAAAGAAAACAACTAAACTGGAAAGCAAGTAAATTTAGAGTTGATCGACCTTCTCCATCCATCCATTTTTATTGATGCTGTTTCTCCATCATCCTATGGAAATAGTAGTTCATTAGAGGCAAGTGGGTTAATGGAGGTATTTTCATCTAAAACAATTTTTTTTTTTTTACAATTCCTTCAAATTCAACAAATAGGGACCCTTTGCCTACATCAATTTTTGCTAGAGCAGTTTGTTAGAAAGGTCTACCTAAAATGATGGAGTTCCAAGGAGAATGAGTGTTTTGGTCGTAGTTAAGAACATAAAAATCTATCAAGAAGATTAAGCCATCTACATTTACAGAGACATCATGTACTACTCCTAATAGCTTACTCAAACTATGGTATGCCATTTGGATTACAACATTTGTGCTTTTAAGATCTAGCAACCTAAGTTCATAAAACAAAGATTCAGGCATAATACTCACAGCTGCTTCTAGATCTATCAAAGCATTTTGCAGCTTTTTCTTACCTACAGAGCAAGGTAAGCAAAATATACATGGATCGTTCTTGTTTCGAGGGTAGCTTACTTGGCATTATTATTGTTGCTTGGGCAAGAATCATTTCTTCCTCTTTCTTGACCCATTGTTTTGAGCTCATTTCAGGAGAGCTAGCAGTATTCTTTTCATGGCTCTCATTTTCTTTATCTTTTTCTTCTTTCTTCTCAGGACCTAAGAGTCTACCTGGAAAAGGAGCAACAAGGGTATAAGCTTTAAAATCAGGTTTTTCTAAAGAATTAGAATTAACCTTCCTAGAGCTCCTAGATGCTCGGAGTCTATTATCATATTCACCAAAACCAAAAAGTTGATAAAATTGTTTCAGAGATTAAATTTACAGATTCAGATTTCATGAATTCAAGTATCAAAGAGTTTAAAGATTGAGGATTAACAGATTTAGAGGATTCAAATTTGGAAGATTCAAGATAGTCAAGAGATACAAAAGATTTAGTGTCCATAAAAATAGAAGATTCGAGTTTAGAAGATTCAGGAGAAGTAGAGACATTAACTGTAGTAAGAGCACTTACATTCTTAAAAGAGTGTTTAGGTTGTCTAGGGAGCTTACCACATTTGATATCAAGTTTACTTACCATGGTGGCCAACTCGGAGATTTTATTGGCTAGATGTAGCATACATTGTCTTGTCTCTTTTTGGAAAAGAGCATTCTCATCTTGTAACTTCTTTGACTTTGAAAGGTACTTACATCTTTTGAAATAATATCATAGTGGTTGCCAATGACTTCACCATATCTTCTAATGGTACACTAGAACTAGATGGACACCTTTGTTGGTCACTTTGTCTTCCCCATTTAAGGTTAGGATGCTCACGCCACTCCTATTGTAAGTGTTGAGGATCTCGTCTTTGCCCACCAAGATAATTGAATTCTTCCACTTGAGCTTGAGCTTTCAATTGTGCTTGAGCCATTTTCTTCACAAGAGTAGTAAGATTAGTAATTTGAGAACGTAACTCTTTTACCTCTTGTGTGTTGGAAGGGTTGAGTCCGGTGGGCCTTGAACTAAATTGTTGAGAATTTTTTGCTGTGGTAGAAATGAGTCGGCTCGCCTCCAAGGGTGTTTTTTCGGCCAATGCACCTTCGGCCGCCACATTGATATTGCTCTTGCTAGAAGGAAGCAAACCTGAGTAAAAGTATTGAATCAAATCATGATAAGAAATTTGGTGATGTGAAAAGCTCGCACAAAGTTGATTGTAGCATTCCAAAATACTCGTATAAGGTTTCTCCAAAAAATTTCTTGATCCAATAAATTTATTTCATAATCGATTTTGCTCTAGAAGTTGGGATGAATTTCTCCATAAACTTCCCTATAAGACCATTTCAAGTAGTTATTGAACCGACGGGCAAGTAGTACAACCAATCTTTAGCCATATCCTTTAAAGAAAGGGGAAATACTTTCAAATTTAGTTGCTCTTGAGTAATTCCTTGAGGACGCAACCTATCACATACTAGGTGAAAATCTTTAATATGCTTGAGAGGATCTTCACCCGGGTTGCCCTTGAAGATAGGTAGTAAATTGATTAGCCTAAGCTTTAGTTCAAAAGGGGCCGTAGTCTCCGGTTAAACTATGCAAAGGGGTTGTTGGGTTAAATCCGGTTTGGCTAACTCCCTTAGGGTCTGTTCTCTTGCTTCTTCTGCCATATCTCAGTTTTTTTCTCTCTTATAAATTTAAACTCTCTTAATCCTCTTCTTTTTACTATTCCTTCTCCTCAAACTAATTCAATTGAAGCTCACTTTCTTCTTGTCTCCTTCACCACTCTTGTTGAAGTTTTTGTCCTTCTCTTTTTTATTTCCTGCAAAATATTGAAGTCTAGGACATTGAAAAGAATGGGTTAAAAACAACAAGACACACACACACACAAATTCAAATTCAAAATTGTTAAACAATTTTCATGATTCTCCGATAATGATACTAATTTGATCGAGCTCAGAAATGCGTGTCGTTATCACACTTCCAAGGACCAAATAAATTGGCAACTCTAATCTAATAACCTACACTAACACATAGTATAGATGACAAGAAAGGGATCGTCCACAGAGAATCTAATGATTGTTTAACCTAACTTTGAATTCGAGTGGTAATCAAGAGAAGATTTTTGTAAAGAAACTGAAAAATTGTGCAAGAATGTAAATGCAGGATTGTAAATGCGTAATTGAAAAATGAAAACTCGATTATTTATTGATCTAGTTTAGTTTGGTTTCTTCTTAATTTTTCTTGGTAATCATAGGCATTTAATAAAATCAAGATTCTTGCTAGTTATTCACTAAATCTATACACCCTAAAAGCATAGGCATGTATAACCTTAATTTCTTGATTAAACAATTAACCAAACCTAAATGACACAATTAATAAGAATCAATAGCGACCTAATTAATTGTTCATTTGCATAAGAAAGAGTAATTCTTGACTAAGATTGGATTAATAGTTTGGAAAGCCTAGGTTACTAGCCCAATTGTTCTTGAATTACTAATTATGTATAATTGTGAACAAGATTAACCCCAATAACCTAAATTCACACATTTACACTTTTTAGTTGTGGATACTCTAAGAAATTAAGCACATAAACATGCTATTATTTCTTTCATTCATTGAATAAAATAAAGTTGGCCAAAAATCCTTAAATCCAATGCATAGAAGTTATTTCGCATTCAAGAATAAGTTTTAAGCAAGAGTTTATTGCAGAATTTCAAGAAATTACATGAAAAATTATTAAAGATTCAATCTCATACCAAGAAAATGAAGAATCTAACCTAAACTAAACTAGATCACTTACCTTAATCTTGCATCTCCTTTAAGATTTGATCAAGTAATAGCATGGATGCATCAAAGATAAGATAAGAAACAAAGAAAAAGTGTGGAAAGGTAAAAAAAACTTGAGAGAAAATCAAGTAAAGATAAGATCTCTCGCGTGAAAATGCATGAATTTTCTTTTATATGAAGGGTATAGTGTTGCAACACTAAGGATAGTGTTGCAACTCTTTTGTCGATTTCATACCATAAGCATTGGATGAACGTTGCAATTGTGGTACGATGTTGGCTTGCGACAAGGCACGCGCGCGGTAGCTGAAAGTCCATCAAAAGTCATAGCAACATAACGCCAAGAGTAGTGTTGCAACACTACCCTGTTTCCTCACCTACTATTTTCAGCATTGTGTTGTAGCATTGAGGTGGGGTAGTAACATTGCTTGCATTCCCAGATGCTCTCTATTGACTGACATTTTGGTAATTTTCATGATTGATAACGGGCAGAAATGCACGTTATCATAGTGCTAAATCCTTAAACAATATTGGATTGCGTTGACGAAATATGTTAAATTGCATCCATTAAGCATAAATTCTATAATATTGCGGTTGCATGCGTCCAATGCATTATATCCTTTTATTTTCTAAGGAAATGGAGAGGAAACCTTTACTAGAAAAACTACTTTAGTTTTGGCTTGCCCACACGGGTTACATGAAAGACATCTAACTACAGGCCGAGTTCCTTTAAAGGTGCCTAAGCTACTCATTTCTCAAGAAAAATTTAGCTTAGAAGGAAACTACGAGTGTCATAGCCACCCAAGGTTAATCATGCCTTTAAGAAAGCGAAGTAAACCTCTTTTTACATATATCACTTCTTATTTTTCTTTTCTCTTTCTTTTTCTTGATAAGTGGGAAAATTGGTTGGTTTGTTCGTTATGCATGTATTGCTAAGTTGAAGTTAGGAGAGTCTAACCATATTCCTAAGGCCTTTCAAGGTGACAACAAAAATATAGGCCAATGCAAGTCCTAGGATCGACAGGCAAAGGACTCAAATTTGCATGAAAAATAGGAAGAAATTTTTTTAAAAGGACTAAAAAATCATACTTGTTTCTTCCTACATTATCTCAAACATGCAAGATCTTAAATGAGTGTCTCATCAAGGGTCATAATAACCGGCACAAGTAACAAAGCAAACAAGCAATCAAATCACACAAGTCCGAGCTCACATACTCAAGGATGTCCAGATATGCATCAACAAGGCCTAGCCTAACCAACCACCTCCAACTTAAAAGCATGTGTTTTTCCTAGTGTATAAAATAGTAAAAGCAAGGATAAAAAGACAGGGAACAAAACAAGATGGTGGTAGTGTTCCTTCTCTCAAGCTTCTTCATCTTCCTCTAAAATCCTAGAAAAAGAAAAGAAAACAAAATCAAAGCTAAAGAAAGCTCTAATTAGAAAAGGTAACTAGACAAAACTAATTGCGGAAACAATGCTAATTTGATAGTAGAGATTTATTGTCCCATGTAAATCTCCACTAATCAAATAAAATTTATATTATATCGAACTAAACACTATCACTACGATGACATAGCAATAACAACAAGTTTGGTTGATCTGTAGAGAAGCACTAATGTAGTTTCAAGCTAATTAGGATTTCTAGCTAAAATGGTAACTAAGGGGTTTGGAATGGTTTGAGTGTTGGTGCGAGGAAAATAAAATGCATAAAAGTAAAGTGCGGAAAATTAAAATGCAAGAAAAGTAAAAATGCCTAACTTAGGACTCAGAATCCACCCAATGTTTGATTGATCATAAGATTACTATGGATTATTTCTCTTGAATTAATGTGCTTAGTCAACTTGCCCATATAGCCAAGGCGAGCACCCTAATTACTTATTAATCACTCGATAAAAGTAGATGCAAGATTAATTGGTTCGACAACATCCATGGAAAGCTCACATTTACTTTAATTAATTTCTTAATTAGACTAATTTCTTAATTGTTTGGGTTCGATAGTGTCCATAACAAGCAAACATTGCAATTAAGCTCGATGAATTTAACTAAGGAAATTAATAACATGTACAAACTAAGTTACTAATTGATCGTGTTCTTGAATTATCATAATCATGTAATGTGTAAAAGGGTTATTCTAAACAACCTAGAATTCACAACAAGCATGCTTTGGACTTTTTCCCTAATGAGATTGACATGCATAGATATATCTTTCTCTAGCCTAACAAAGAATGAATGAAGATTGGATCAGGCCTAACATACATCTAAACATAAAAATTTAAATACATTCAAGAACCACAAAAAATCAAAGAGAAATATAGATTTAGAATAAAAATCCTCAAAATGCATTGTTCGTTCAGTTTGTGATGCGAGCTTAGGAGTGTATTGTATGAGGAAATTGGAAAAAGGGTGCAATTGTGAATGATGCGTTGATGATACGTTAGTGATGCACTAGTGATGTGTGAAGGGATGCGTGACACTCCTCTTTATGTGTTCAAGTTTTCCTAAATAAGATCCAAGTATAAATCCAATTTAGGTTCCTGGTAAGTCCAGGGTCGAACTCAGGGATTTAGATTAAAGCTAACGCAGAGCTTGCGTTGTAGCTAATGTAAAAATATCCTAAGTGAGTGCGGAATGAGTTATCTACATTAAGTTTGCTGTGTACGTGCAAGAAGGTACAAAAAGGTCAAGTAGAAAACAGAGGGGTCATGTGAAAATGGTGCAGTGCAAGTGGTATGCGTCGATCTAAGTGAAATGTACATGTACAAGAATGCGATGTGGATGGAAATGACTTGTTGATCTCTGTTAATGCGCTAGATTTCTACTTACTTTCTATTCAACACTTCTCAATGCGAATGCCATATAATTTCCTATCTCTAGGATATATGCATTAGTCATAGAATGCAATAAAACACTAATACTTCTATCTCTAGATGTACCAAGCATTTCTAACTTAATGCTTGCTTGCTTATTCTCTCGAATAATTCAAGCTAAGGTAGTTTTTACTAAGTGATTCAATTGGCTTAGGTGTTTAGAAATGGACTTTGCATGAAGTTATAGATGCATCTAACGTAAAGCAAGAAATAAACGGTAGCGAAGTGTAGTAGATCAAATATGGGAATTCATAAAGAAATATATTGTCTTTACAAGATCAATACTCAATCAAATGAGATGAAGAAAATTAGAATTGGGATGAAAAGAAAAGAGTCAAGCCACATAGTACAATCTCTTGTTCTCTTTGGATCAATTTAAAGTCGTGTACAACCAACTTGTAGAAGAAATGGAAGAAAATTCCTCGATCTAAGCTTTCTCCACTCCTTGATCGATGGTGGGGGCATATCTCTTCCTTCTTGTGTTCTTCTTGTCATAGCAGCATAACTCTAAGTCTCTAAATTTCAGAATTATACAAAATGAGCTAATTCTTTCATCTGGTGGGATTTCTTCTATTTATAGGCGTTGTTCTTCTTCAGCTTGATGATGGGGCAACATTAAATTTCATACCCTGGTCAACCGCCTGACACTCACACTTTTTAGATGCCCATGCTTGCAAGTGGTGATTTGACACAACAGCTTGATTTAATGAACCTTTCTTGTGTTGAAACCCCTCCGATGCATGCCTATGCGTTGACGTTGCCTGCGACACAATCTTTGTTGAAATCCTGCAATATTATGCGTTAGTGATGCAACTTTTTAGTAATAAACACTCTTTGGAATGAGTTGGTAGTGTTTGAGTAATTCCATGCGTTTTCTCTAAGAATGATGAGATTTTATCATTAAAAACTCTAATTGTTCCAACTTTTGAGAGATAATAATTTGTATTTCTACAAGTTATCACAACCCCAAATTTGAACAATGCTTGTCCTCGAGCATTCCAAAAATAATTCCTTGTTATCTCCATTATCTTAAGTGTGCAGGTTTCACCTCTCATCATATTCACTTATAAGCTTGAGATTGGTGTCTTGAAAATGTAACGCAAGTTTGATTCTTTTCTAAAAGGAAGAATGTTTTATTTCCAATGCAGCAAGCCTTTTATTAACAACTCCTTTCGCTTCGAAAAACATTTTCATTTTTTCTAAACCAGCAATGCGTTAGATGCTTTCTTTTTAATACAAGATGTAGGTAAGAAAATATGAATTCTGGACCACCCATGCATTGTTCCAGGTATCTCACTTTCGTTTTGGCTTGCCCCCATGGGTGTCATACGAGCATCTAACTACGGGTGAGAGCCCTTCACAACTAAACTCATATCTAAGCATGTATGCGTTTCAGGATACAGTTTCTTTAAGCTAGATAGTGGAGTTTTGAGATGCATTGGTCTAGAAGACCTAACTTCGTTTTGGCTTGCCCCCACGGGTGTAATATGAACATCTAACTACGGCTAAGTGTCTGTTCTAATTTAACTCTTGCCAATTTGAGGTTTTCTTTTATAAAGTATTGGCAGAGGAGTTTGCGTATTACATCTTTCTATTTTGTTTCATCTCTTTAATATTTTGTTGAATTTATTTGATAAATGCATCTTAACTCAGATTTTCCCCACTCCCAAATTTTGGAGATTAGCTAAATCCTCATTGCTAAAAGAGAGACAAAATTTCGAAAAGGCTTTGAGAATTTCAAAAGGAGTTTTTGTTGGGTTTTATGTCCTAAAACTCGTGGTTTGTAAACAGTAGAACTGATTCTGAAAATTCAATAAGTTGTTATTGAATATATTATTTTTTATAAATCCAATAAACCTAAGTCCCTTGACTATTACATGAGTACTTGAACTTTATGTAGAGACATACAAGTGGATCAGGTTCGATAAATAGTCAAAATGATCTATAGTATATGAATAAGGTTGGGTGCCTTATTCTGGTAACACTATTGGATGCGACCTACTCTGTAGTTGATTTCGTCGCAACAGATGAAATCGGAGTATCAGAACCTGGCTTTGATACCAATTGGAGGATCTTTTACCGAAGAGTTCCATGAGCACGTTTGGATCGCTCCGATCTCACCGTGACCGAAATACACATTATACATTCAAAACATACTGTTATGCAAACAAAACTTAATTAACGGCATGCTATGAACAACAAAATAACATGAGAATGAATGCCATACCAGTTGAAGACAGTCTTCAAACTTCAGCACTCACAGCTACGAAAAACCTCCACGCGATCTACCAATGCCTAGTGGAAGCGTTGACTGCAGCAACACGAACAATCGCAAACACAAACGCCGTGGAGACGACACCACCAGAAAAGAGCCCCGGGTATTCTCGGAGTGAAAACCCAAAGGGTGGTCTTTGGTGAATTTGGTAGAGGAAGGAGGAAGCACAGATCGTGTAGGCGATAAGCAAGTATGAGGGAAGAAGACGCTATCGCATAGCAGAATGCTTATCGTTTAGGAGGAGCTACACGATCGTTTAGTAAATTTGGCACACTATACGATCGTTTAGAGAAGCTATCCGATCATGTAGGAAATAACGTGTGATCGTTTAGGCGCGAGGCAACTATCGTACAGGCTCTCGGTTCTTTTAAGCGATCGTTTACTCTTTTCACCAGCGCACACTTGCTTTCTTTTGGGAATTCTTTTGGGTGATCGATCGAATGATTAAAAAATGAAATCATTTTTCATTTTAACTCATCGGTTACAATAACCGATGTTGCCCCACTAACCCACGTCCGAACGTGAATTTTGGATTAATTATCACATAATTAACCAATTAATTAATTAATAAATATAATCATATTATACTCTTAACCTATAGTTTGATATCACATATCTACTATAATATTTTCTCCTCTATTTGATATAAATCATATTTATATCTAATTTCCTCCAAAATAATGTATCTCATACATTTAACCAATTATATCATATATAATTAACCAGTCCAATTATATCATATATAATCGAACTTCCTCTTGTCAATTTGAACATTTCAAATTAACCCAAATACTGGTTCTCGACTTTATCCAAGCTACTCAGGGGACCTAATGGACTTGTGGCTTGAAGCTCCAAGGGTACGTGAATAGCTAACTAAACTCTTTATCCACGAGATCCACCATCCGTTAACTGCCAGGCATTCTACTAAAGACCAACAGCTGAACTTTTCTTACCACAGATATATTTCTGTGTTCATCGGATATAACCAATCATGAGTATGAAGATCCTTCACAGATGCTTGTAAGTACAGTTGAGCCAATTAACCGTTATGCCCCTGTAGTTACATCTCACTCCTTAAGTACCACTGATTCCTCTAATGAACAATACAACATAGTCCAACTATGTGTGAACATTTCTCGGGCCAAAAGAAGGTGTGTGGCGCCACATCGTTCAAGTCTCGGAATCAGCCTTTAAGGGAGCTATCTATCTACTTACCCCTACCTCGGGGAAGGAGTGAATTCCATCTTGTATAGTTGAGTTCCCAGCTCCCAAATCAGACGAATTCCCAAAATGGTAGGTTTGAATCGGTGACCTAGCCACTCGCACCCATACAAATCAAAGGACCGCCCTCAATGGCAGGAGTTCCCAACTCACTCAGGATTGAGGTCATGTTACCTATGGTCATCCTAGTGAAGTGAAGTCTTTGTCATGAACGGTGTTATATTACGAGACGTTAACACTTCATGTCAGGTCTTATACAAACTCTTTGTATAGGACGCCCCCATTCGCATGTCCCCAACACGAATGATCAGGATCAGATTATCTGTGACAAGTCATAACACTTGTGACCATTCCACAAAGCGGGCCGCATCCGTAGCATTACCAGGACAAGGTTTCCCTCCTATATCCATATACTACAGACCATTTTGGTTATCACTCAAGACATGATCCACTTGTATGTCACCACATACATGCTTGAGTCACATATAGATAACCAGAGATTTTATGTTTATTGGTTTGTAGTAAAGCAAATAAAACAAGTGACTGAGCAAAAATACAAGATGTGAAGTAAATATCATATATTAACAACACAAGCGTTCGTATAAACTATTTACAAACTATAGGACACGAGACTTTAGGGCATCAGCCCCAACAGTTACAAAGAGTTGTAAAGTGCTACAAACGAAGTGATCCTAATTCGTTCATGTTGGGACATGTGGAGTGGGGGTGTCCTGTGTAAATGAGTTTTGTGCAAGATTGGACCACGAATCTAGTCACTCTTACTTTATAATGATGTTTACTATTTAAGACTGACTATTTCAAAACAAACTTGGCCTTAATCTTGAGTTAACTATGAACTCCTGTTTGTTCGGGATTATCCTTTGATCTGAAATGGTGAGAGCAGACCAACTGCCTCTACTCAATAAGCTTACTGATGCGTTATTTTATGGGTGAAAATATGGATGAAATGTGGTGATAGAAATGCGTTGAGCAATCAAGCTTTCTCATTGGAATCCAAGCATAAACTCCATTGAGTTTCCTGGTAAGTCCAGGGTCGAACTCAGGGACTTGGAAAAACGATATGCAGTGAGAATTTTTCATGAAAATTTTGCGGTAACTAGTAACTCAAATAGTTGTTTGGTGTTGTTGGTTGCGGTAATGAAATAAATAAATGCGGCGGATTTGAGAAAAGTTTGAGTATGGGATAGATGCATTGAGTATGCGAAGGAATGGGTTGAGAAGGTCTTTAACTAGCATGACCTGGGAATGCGTCAGACTATGCGATCATACTACACCCATGCACAGCAAGTCATTTTCCAATGCAATTACGGTGCTCCTAAGTCTAGGACGCATGTGTTGAATGCAAAAGTGTCCATAGAGCTTATCCTTAAGTCTCTACTCTTTTCCTATGCGATGATGCAAGATGCACACAAAGACAAGATGACCACACACAATCATATCCTATCTCTAGGATGCATACGATGTGTTAATAGCAAACAATGCTTATTCCTAAGCTCCTATCTCTTGATTATGCATTCTAATCTGACTCTCCCGAGCCTAGATTCTAACCTGACTTTTCCAAGCCTAGATCCTGTCCTTAGACTACCCCCCCTGAGTATCTCTAATGGACGAATGAAGCATACATAATACAAGATAATCGCATAGAATGAAGATCCCCAGTTATGCTAGCTAAGTGCTTCTCAACCCATTCAACAGATTTAGCTACTCATGCATAATAAATAGAGAGTGAACAGATATAGAGAAGTAAATTCCATTTATATAGATGAGTTTGAATACAAAATAACAATGGGAGATAAAGATAGAGAGCCTGGTAGCAATCCCTTGTTACCCAAGGCCTTTACACTGGCAACTCTATTCGGTTCAAAAGATATTCCTGCTTTCGTAGGAGCTGGCCCTCTCTCTGATCTTGATGCTTCCGACACTCTCCCAAGCTCACCGAAATGATCTATCGGCACAATCTCCTTCTCTCGCTTCCGCCTTAAAATAAAAGAAAATCTAAGAACAAGGCTAAACTATCTAAGGAAAAATTCTCTAACTCTTCGAACTCCTCTTCTGAAGGTTGCCTTCAGTATTTATAGAGCCTTTGGTGTGAGAGGTGGCTTCTCTCTTATGATTGCACAGATGGGATGGCTTTAATTCTCTGACTAATGCACTGAATATTTGTCACTGAAAAGCTGAGTGTACTTGTTATCGTTAGCGGCTTGTCAACTTAATTCGGATTCGGCCGTCATCAGCTTTCTGTCCCATCGTGATTAATTATGCCTTTCACCCAGATGCGCCCACCAAGTTGTGCCGGCTTTATGCAGAAATTCTTCTTGAGTGGATGTTTGTGAGCACAAATCACCGCAAATCCTTGCGGTAATGCTACGCTCGACCGTTGATTTCTTGTGATCGCACTTTTCGCCTTGCGTCAATGCATATTCTGCATAAAAATACAAAAATTAACTGTTTCTATGTGATGGACGTATGCGACCGCAATGTTATGAACTTAATGCTTTTTGGACGAAATCTTATATATTTTATCAACGCAAGCTAGCATTGTTTAAGAACTTAGCACTGTAATAACGTGCATTTCTGCCCGTTATCACTTACCATTTTAGGGATGGGATCGGATGAATAGCTGGGAACATAGGGTGCAAGACTAAATTCACTCCTACCTGATTAGGGTTAGTAGAGAGGTTGTTTCCTTCAAGTGCTGATTCTGGGTCTTGAACAAGAGGCTTCACCCTCTCAATGGCCCAAGAGGGATTCAATTTGTTGATTGGATCACAAATCAATTGTTCATTAGGGGATCAGTGAGACTTAAGGAACAAGAGGTATTTCAGGGGTAGAAAAGAGATTCGACCAAGCCGTTATTACGAACAACCTGTGAAGGGTTAACTTACTAATCATGGTTATATCGAGTGGACATAATATATCTACATTGAGGGGAGTTCAGCTATGGGCTTTAGTGGAATCACCCATTAGTTAACGAATGGGGGTTAGATTGGTCTAATGAGTTTAGCCGATTAATCTCGGATCATTGGAGTCGATGATCTGTAGGTCCGCGTGGTCTCCCTACCAACTCGTAAATGGATTAGCTCTAGAATAGCGTGATAAGTTAATTTGAAGTGTTCAAATTAGAACTAAATGAAATTGAAGAAATAATATTTAAGTATGATTTAAACATTTGAAGTTGGAATTGTGTAAAAATTAATTTAATGTTTGATATTAAATTAATTAGAATTATTTAAATTGTTTAAATAATTATTTATTAATTTTATTAAGAAAATTAATTTATGAAATTAATTTTTTAAAATTAATAATATTTTCAATTTTATCAAATTAAATTGGTTTATGAAATCAATTTCGATAAAATTGAAAAAGAAGAAACAAATCACAAAGTTGGAAAATGGGTTTTTCCATTGTCTTCATGTAGTAGCTCACAAACAACCAACTTTAAGTCTTAATTAACTCCAAGCATGAGCTGCATCTCATGCAGCAAATATCTTTACATGAATGTCTGCAATATATTGAAGAGATTGGAGTGTTTTAAAGATAATGCAATTGAACAAATTTTTCTGAAAAATTTGAGAGAAGAAGCTGTTCTTCTGCTAGGTTGCTGCTGTGAGTATTCTCCAAATTTCCTTGTTCTAGCTTATCTTTAGTCCCACTACTCAATCTAGAGCACCAAGAGGATAGTAAGAAAGATCTTGGGGTGGTCTACAACAAGATCCAGAGGAGATTTGCAGCTGAATTCGAGCTTAGAGGAAATTCTTCAAAGGTATGTCAT
Organism: Benincasa hispida; assembly: GCF_027475165.1. Taxonomy (NCBI): domain Eukaryota; kingdom Viridiplantae; phylum Streptophyta; class Magnoliopsida; order Cucurbitales; family Cucurbitaceae; genus Benincasa; species Benincasa hispida. Next base: position 50,020,322 of record NC_143489.1, on the reverse strand, counting down.
GAAACCCATTTATTTCTATTGAAGCATATTTTCTTCTCTGCCAAAATTAATGAATTAGAGTACTTATAGATCCTGATAACTTCTGCTGCGCATTGGTACGTTCCAACAGTTTTGATTTAGGGCTTGCATGCATCAGAAAGAAAGCATGTACTAGGCTTTTTAGAAAAGTGCAGACTTGGTTGATTTTCTTAAAGCCTACTCTATACTTATAAATTTCATATATTAGTAATATCATTGAGGTAAAACAGAGCACAAGACGAAGAAAAATATCCAAAGAACAAAAAAGGTATGCTAAAGACAAACACAAGGATGAAAAATGATAGTAATTTCATTCATTTCATTGATAATCCAGTTATGGAATAACAAAAACACAACAAACTAATACAACAGGTCAATAAACAAAACGAAATAACCAACACCCCCAAATTTATTGTGCTGGCGTGTCATCCCTGCGTTCATCCGTAGGGTCTTCATCCATGAAGTGCAAAGGGTTCATTAGGTGGGCAGGTAGAGGTGGCAGGGCAAACATCCCTATCAGGACCTAGTTGATATATTGCGTTGTAAAGACAAACTGATCCTGCATTCTTCTTGTTTGCTACCGTATATAGTCCCTTAGAACCCTATTCTATTGTTGAAGTGTTTCAATGGATGCAGCCAGTGGTCTTAGTTGATCGCTAATGAACGCTTTCAACTCATCAAAATTGGTGCTTGCTTGCGGTGGTACTGGTTCCTTAGCTCTTCCAACTGGGTCTTCTGAGTTTCTTGCGTTGCTCGTCCCCAACCCAGTTGGTTTAAAGATAGTTGGAGGAGGGATAAAGGTTGGAATTGGAGATGGTAAGGGGGAAGAAAGAGGACTAAGGTTTTCTTGATCTAAGTTGGTGTTATCGTGATGCATTAGATCAAGAATATCTTCTTGCGAAGCCAAGGGTCAGTTTGGGAGAGGTAGGTTCAAGTCTAGCCATGCTTCTTCTTCGCCATGTTCCGCTTCATATCCTTGTTCATCTTCTGAAGCATCATCGTTGTATTCAATAATCCAGATGCATCTTCTTTTAGGGACGCATTGGAAGGATCGAGATCTTGCTGCCGCAGTCTTAGAAGGTAGGGTAGGTTGATTTGGTAAGCGGCGAAGCAGACGCCTGATTAATTTAATGTCCATTAGACCATCGATCTTCTCATATTCATCCCCCAGAAGGATGCCCCCGCGTTCACACAACCGCAGATTAGCCAAGGAAGTAAAGTTAGCCGCGTGGTTTTGCTTTGATGGCCTTGATCTGATCCACGATTATTCTCCCTATGTCCAGGGGGATGCACTGCATGATGCAATAGGTGGCCAGGATGTAGGGTTGGCAAAATTCCCTGTTGGTTGGGTCCTTGCGGGGCCCCGCTTTGATAGGGGTGGGGAATCCCCGGTTTGACTAGGGATGGGGTCAAACCTGGGAAATTTTTTGGGGCCCCGTCCGGGGACGGGGCGGTATCCCAGCCTCGACCCCGACCTCGATTAATCCCCGACCCCGATTTGACATATTTATAATTTTAATATTTTATAAATATATATTTATAATATATAAAATAACTTATTTATATGTATGTTTATAATGTATAGACTTATAGTGTTGTGGAGCCCAATATTAAATATCTAAATTCTAAATCTAAGCCCAAAAGTCAAGCCCAAATTTTAATCAAATTTTAAATAAAATTTTAATTAAAAAAATGGAGAATCCCCGCGGGGAAATGGGGAATGGGGCCCCGCGGGGACCCCATTTCCCTGAAGGGAATCCCTGCCCCCGTCCCCACCTTCAAATGGCAGGGACGAGGGCGAGGATGGGGGAGAATTTCCCCCACTGGGCTGGGGATGGAGGATGCCCCCCCACCTCACCCCAGCCCCGTTGCCATCCCTACTAGGACGTGCTCTCTTGAGACCGTTTCATCATGCGTTGTTGGTATGATATGGTTCTTAATCAAATATAACCATAGGTTTGCATCCAGTGTGAAGTTCCTGGAAGCTAAAATCATTACTCCACTTATTTATATTTGCCAAGTGATTCTAGGTTTGGCCACCACTCGTAATGCATCTTCTAACTGGCTGGGAGATGGTTGCTCCAAGATGCGATTTCCTTTTGCGTCCGGATTACATTTAATATCGAACACTTCGTTGATTTTGTTCGCAGAGAAGTGCACCAAGATGTCATCAACAAGCATTGTGTTCCTTTCCTCATCAAACTCACTTCTATAGAAGCGACGGACAAGATAGGGCTAAATCCTCATGGGCCTAACGTATAGTTGACTCCAGCCCATGTTTGTTATATATGGAGGCAATAGGTTACGTTCAAGGAAGAAGCCTTTCTTAGTAAGGATGTCATTGAATTGACGCTTCCTCCCCTTAGTCTTCCTAGGTGACACGGCTGTCACCTTATGTTTCCCTGCCTCATGCGTTTTGGCTTCTTGTGCAAGTTCCCTTAGCTCAATTTCTAATTCTTTTTGAAGGGCAGACTTCTTTCACCCCTGACGTGCATGCTTATACCTCTCCAATTCCTTTTTCGAAGCTCTCGAGTCAGAGTTGCTCTCATGCATTGCACCTTCAGATCCAAGTGCAGGACGCTCTTCTTCGTCATCCTCCGAAATCAACTTTCTTTTTCTCAACGTTTTTCTTCTTTTTGAAGGCCCTTCATTTGCATCAGTTTGTCGAGGTTATGATGCGTCCGGGCTAACCTTTCTTTCTCTTTCTTCATTCTCTTCTTCTTCTAATTCAGCTTCAAGCATCATCACATATCGCTCCACCTCATCAACTTCGAGTGATGCGTTGGTTGGGTCAGGACACATCACTTGATCCACATCGAGTTGTCCTTGGTCTAAGCTTGCTAAAATCGCTCCAAAGACTTCTTTCTCGTCCCTTCGAGCCAACTCTGCAAGCTCATTACTATCTCGCTCTGATGCAGGACTGTTAGAGCTTGGTTTAGGAGGGGTGGTTGATGGGGTGCCAGATGGGGTATGCGGTGACCCAGGGGATGATATGATGATGGGTGATTGAATGGGTTGGCTGGATGCTTCCGCTTTGATGGGGAAGATTGTGTCAAAGGTTAGATGGAGAGAGGGGAAAGGGGACGCACGGTAGGTGATGGAGTGGTGTAAAGGTGGTCTGGGATAGGGTCATGCATCGCACCCACTGGACTGATGTTCGGAATAAATGGTGGTAGAGTAGGTTGTCTATAAGGTTTAGTGGTAGATGCAGAGGTCGAAAGGCGTCTTGCTATAGCCTGCCACTTCGGCTTGGTAAGGGTTTTGGGTTTAGGTTTGGGGGAGGTTTTGGGTGTTTGGAAGGTTTTAGAAGGTTGAGGTTTTGTGATGGTTTTAGAGGGTTTCGACCGAGATGGTCTCTGAGAGATGGAAGAAGACCCGCCGTGCGAGGGTTTGGCTAGAAAAGGTCTTTTCTAGGCGAGGGGATGAGGGAGGCGACATTGAAACGAAAGAAGAGAAGAAAGAGCTTACGGGGGATCTCTTCCGTAGCTTAGCGATTTGTTATGGCCATCGGAAGCAGATGACATCGTTGCTGAAGGAGATGATCGGAATGTTGACTGAAATGCTTGGTTCGAATGGACGACGAGGGTTTGGGAGAAAAAAACTTCGAGAGGAAGGAATGAAAGTAATGGAAGAAGAGAGAAGGCCGAAGGGGTTGCTCTTTATAGGCTGTTAGGGGAATAAGAAGCGACGCCAGGCGGTCATTAATTTCGTAGACGAAAGGACGTGCCTAAGGTTTCTAAGCAATGGAGTGCTTTACATCTTCGAGGGACGTCTTTTCTGTTTGGTCTATGTGTTGGCTTAAGTCCAACGCATTAGAATCCTACCTTCTTTCTAAAATTCTTCAAGTTGATTTATTTTAATTAGAAAAGCAACAAAAATCAGCAAATAACCATAACTCAAAGCAAAGGCTAATAAATAACACAAAGTAAATTGCAAACAATCACAAACATAAAATACATAATGCAAAAAGAATTGGTGTAGAAGAAGCGTCCTTGGAATATGTGTCTATTTGAACGTAGGGAAGCTTCGACGTGAGCCTCAATTGGCCTCGCGCAACTCGAGGGATGACTTTTGTCATTCTAAACTTTCTTCAAAGTAGGGCTTCACCCTCTGCCCATTTACTTTGAATGCATTTGTGCCATCTTCTCGTGTCAACTCCACAGCTCCATGTGGAAAGATTGTTTTGATGATAAACAGTTCTGACCATCAAGATTTTAATTTTCCTGGAAACAAACGCAACCATGAGTTGAATAATAAGACTTTTTGCCCAACAAAAAATTCTTTCTTACTGATGCATAGGTCATGCCAACGTTTAGTCTTTTCCTTGTAGAGTTTACTGTTTTCGTATGCGTTTAGCCGACATTCATCAAGCTTATTGAGCTGAAGCTTGCGTTGTTCGCCCGTGGCTTCCAAGTTTAAGTTCAACTTCTTTACAGCCCAAAAAGCTTTATACTCCAACTCCAAGGGTAAGTGCAGGCTTTTTCGAATACCAAAGAGTATGGAGACATACTTATTGGAGTTTTGTAGGCAGTTTTGTAGGCCCAAAGTGCTTTGTCTAGCCTTTGTGCCCAATCTTTCCTTGATGTGTTGACTACCTTTTCCAATATCGTCTTTATTTCCTGATTAGATACTTCTGCTTGACCGTTGGTTTGAGGGTGATATGTGGTAGCAATCTTGTGCCTGATATTGTATTTAGCAAGTAATTTCGAAATGATGCAGTTAATAAAGTGCATACCTTCGTCACTCACCAGTGCCCTTGGTGTTCCAAAGCGTGTGAAAATATTCTTGGTGAGAAACTTTGAAACAGACGCTGCATCATTCTTGGCACAAGCCACAACTTCCACCCATCTTGATACATAATCTACTGCCAGCAAGATGTATTGTTGACCATAGGAAAGAGGGAAAGGTCCCATAAAATCGATGCCTCATACATCAAATAATTCGACTTCAAGTATATTATTCAGAGGCATTGCGTCCTTTGAGGATATATTACCTGTGCGTTGACAAGGGTCGCACTTGAGAGCATACTCCTTTGCATTCTTGAAGAGGGTAGGCCAGAAATATCCACTTTGGAGAACCTTTGCAGTGGTTCTTTGCCCTTCAAAATGACCTCTGTAAGAAGAATCATGACACTCAGAAGGATGCGTTGTGTCTCTCCTTCTGGAACAGACCGACGCATGATGGAGTCGGGACCTTGTTTGTAAAGAAACGGTTCATCCCAAAAATAGAATTTGATATCGTGAACAAGCCATTTCTTTTGTTGAGAGTTGAAGTGCTCAAGGAATTGTTTGGTGGTCAAGTAATTAACAATGTCTGCATACCACGGTTCCCTATCTTCAACTTTGAATATGCCTTCATCAGGAAATGCAGCTCTGATTTCATCTTCTTAGTCCTGTATCTCCTGATTCTCTAATCTCGATAGGTGATCAGCCACCTGATTTTCAGTCCCCTTTTTTTCCTTGATGTCAATGTCGAATTCTGGTAAGAGCAACACCCATCTGATTAACCTTGGTTTTTTGTCCTTCTTTCTCATCAGGAACATAATGGTCGAGTGATTTGTGTAGATGGTTACTGACGCACCAACTAGATAAGATCTAAATTTTTCAATTTCGAACACTACAGCCAGCATTTTCTTCTCCGTAGTTGTGTAATGCTCCTAAGAGTCGTTTAAAGTCTTTGACGCATAGGAGATAGGGTGTATCAAGTTTCCTTTTTTCTGCCCCAACATGGTTCCAACTGCAATGTCGCTTGCGTCATACATCAGAATGAAGGGTTGTATCCAGTTTGGTGCTATTAGTATCGATGCTATAATTAATACATACTTCAATGTTTCAAATGTGTTGTGACAGTCATCATTAAATACATAGGGTCGGTTCACTTCTAATAGTGCGCTCAGAGGATGCACAATCTGATAAAACCCTTTTACGAACCTTCTGTAGAAGCCTGCATGTTCTAGAAAACTTCGTAATGCTTTCACATTTGATGGCTGAGGAAGTTTGACTATGACATTAACTTTGGCTTCATCAACTTCCATTCTGGCTTTAGACACCTTGTGGCCCAAAACAATACCTTCAGTCACCATAAAGTGACATTTTCCCCAATTTAACACAAGATTCGTTTCCTCACATCGCAGAAGGACGACCTCTAGATTGTCTAAGCAAGATTGAAAGAAGTCTCCAAAAACTGAAAAAGTCGTCCATGAAAACTTCAACAGTTTGTTCAAGAAAGTCTGAGAAAATTGCCATCATGCATCTTTGGAACTTTCCTAGTGCATTGCACAGTCCGAAAGGCATGCATCTGAACGCGAATGTTCCAAATGGGCATGTGAATGTCGTCTTCTCTTGAATTTTTGGGTCGATAAGAATTTGATTGTAACCAGAGTATCCATCTAGAAAACAATAGAATTTCTTTCCAGCTAATTGGTCAACCATCTGGTCAATGAAGGGGAGAGGGAAGTGGTCCTTCTTGGTCGCCGCATTGAGTTTCCTATAATCCATGCAAATACGCTAGCCCGTGACAGTCCTTGAAGGGATGAGTATGTTATTACTATTGACTATCACTGTTGTGCCTCCCTTTTTAGGGATGCATTGAACTGGGCTTACCCAGCTACTATCGAAGATAGGATATATTACTCCTGCGTCCAACCACTTGATGATCTCTTTCTTCACTACTTCCTTCATTATAGGATTTAGCCTACGTTGAGGCTCAATTGATCCAGTATTCCCCTCTTCTAGCCTAATTTTGTGCATGCAGTACGATGGGCTGATGCCACGGATGTCAGCCAGTGTCCATCCTATTGCCCGCGTGTGTTTTTGTAACATTTGCAAAAGAGAGCATTCATTAGGCTTAGAAAGATTAGCTGAAATAATTACAAGTAAAGTGTTATTTAATCCAAGAAAAGCATATTTAAGATGGTCAGGTAAAGGTTTCAATTCTAGTTCTGGTGGTTCCTCAAATGATGGACGTGCTAGCTTCGTCTACCACTCACTCAGACTTGGCGGTGCGAGTTTCTTCATGGTTTCTTCCAACGCAAGGACCTCACAAACTTTGTCCTCTTCTTCAAGCAATTCTATTTTATTAAGTTGACATTCTTTATTATCCAGAAATTTTAATGCGTTTAACACATTAAATTTCATTTCCTGGTTATCTACGCGCATGGTCAATTCTCCCTTATGCACGTCTATTAGTACTTTCCCAGTGGCAAGAAAGGGGTGTCCAAGAATGATTGGTACATCCTTGTCTGCTTCATAATCAAGGATGATGAAATCCACTGGGAATATGAATTTGTCAACTTTTACTAGAACATCATCAATCTTTCCTTCAGGATATGTGATCGTTCTATCAACGAATTGAAGCGTTACAGAAGTGGGTTGCGCTTCACCAATTCCTAATTTCTTGAAAATTGAGAGGGGCATGAGGTTGATGCTTGCTCCCAGATCACACAGTGCATATCCCACGTCTAGCCCTTCAATTGAGCACGGGACTGTGAAGCTTCTCGAATCCTTCTATTTCTTGGGTAATTTGTTGCTAACTAACGCATTGCACTCCGCATTAGAGCAATTACTTCTGTCTCACTGATTCTTCTCTTCTTCGTTAGAATATCCTTCAGAAATTTTACGTACTTTGACATTTGTTCTAAGGCTTCTACAAGTGGGATATTAATGTGTAGTTGCCTCAAAAGTTCAAGAAAATGCTTAAATTGCTGCTCATCATTCTTCTTCAGGAAGCATTTGGGAAATGGTGCTTTTAGCTGCATCATAGGGTCTCCTACGTTAGACGTGCTTGGGTTCAAATGACTTGTGGATTTTGGCTTCCGTTCTTCTTGATCTTCTAATGCCTTCGGGTGTGTTGTGTGCTCAGTTGAAGGATTGTTGGTTCTTGGGTTCACGATTCTTGCTACAAGAGGTCCGCCACTTCGCAATGTCACCGTATGACATTGCTATTTTTCGTTGCTATTTCCGGGGGTTTTCGTATTGCTGGGCAAGAATCCTGGTGACCGATTCTTCAGCTCATTAGCGATTTGCCCCACTTGTATCTCCAGATTTCTAATGGATGACGCTTGACTTTTAGCAATGCGTCGTTCTAGGCGATATATTCCTTTAAGAGGTTTTCAAGCGGAGAAGCTGAACTCGATGCATGACTTCCTCTATTAAAGGATTGTTGGTGCGGTTTCTGTGATGGTTGGAATCCAGGTGGCGGTCCTTGCCTATGCTTCTAATTTACCCCTGGTTGGTGTTGCTTCTATTGGTGACCTCCCCAAGAGAAATTTGGATGGTTCCTCCATCTGGGATTATAAGTGTTTGAGAATGGGTTATTTTTAATAAAGTATACCGACTGCGGATTATGTGGACAATCAGTGTAGGAATGAGGATCTCCACAGGCCACATAGCTAACCATGGGCTGTATGAATGTTTCCACCTGATTTACCTTTTGCGTGTTTGATGCGTTCCCCAGTGATATATTATGCAAAAGGTTTGTCATGGTAGCCACTTGTGCAGAGAGCGTGGCTATTGCGTTAGAATCAATAGAGTTCACATTCTGAGACGGTCTTCTTCTATCTACTCTTGCGTCATAAGTGTCATCTACACATTCCATATTATGCTTGGCGATGCGGTCCAGTATTTCCTTAGCTTCATTGTAAGATTTGTCCATGATACTGCCAGCTGCAGCTGCGTTGACTACCATTTGAGATGCTCTGTTCAATCCGTCATAAAAGGTTTCCATCTGGACAGTTAAAGGTAGTCCGTGATTAGGGCAATTCTTGACCAGTTTTTTAAAGCGCTCCCATGCGGCACTCAAGGTTTCGAATTCTTCTTGCTCAAAGTTCATTATTTCTCTCCGCCTCCTTGCATTCGTGATGGGTGGGAAATATTTCTGCATGAATTTCTCCACCAACTTTTCCCAAGTTGTTATCTCCCCAAGCTTTAAAGAACTCGCCCATTGCTTTGCATCGTCACACAGAGAATATTGGAATAAAGATAGCCTGATAGCTTTTGGGGTGATCCTAGGAATCACAAACGAGTTGCACGTCTCCAGGAAACGTTTCATGTGGGCGTGAGGATCTTCTCCACGAGCACCCCCAAACTGGCTAGCTGTTTGAAGCATTTGTAACATCACAGATTTCATCTCAAATCTTGTCCCATCTGGCATTGGATATATGATCCCTGGTGAGAAATCATACAACACAGGAGATGCATACTCCCGTATGGGATGCGTACTACCGTTTGCCATTATGATAGGATTTTGAGCAGCGTGGGCTAGCTGTTGAGCTAAGTTATGATTTGCTTGCTCGTCCGCCATTTGTTGTTGCCTGATTTGCTGTCTGAGTAGTTGTTGCCTTAACCTACGACGACGATTAGATCGATTTCTTTGTCGGAAGGTCCTTTCAAATTCGGGGTCGTATACGTGTTCAGAAGTGTTTTCCATTATCATAAACGTTTACAAGCTTCAACTTAGCTTGTAATACTCCCTCAGCTGTAAGTTTCCTACAAAAGATACAAGCAAAATTTTAGGTTAGTTTTGTTGCTAAATCCCTGGCAATGGTGCCAAAAACTTGTTCGTTCAATTCGTGTTGCGAGCTTAGGAGTGTATTGTATGAGGAAATTGGAAAAAGGGTGCAATTATGAATGATGCGTTGATGATGCGTTAGTGATGCATTAGTGATGTGAAGGGATGCTTGACACTTCTCTTTATGCGTTCAAGTTTTCCTAAATTAGATCCAAGTATAAATCCAATTCAAGTTCCTGGTAAGTCCAGGGTCGAACTCAGGGATTTAGATTAAAGCTAATGCAGAGCTTGCGTTGTAGCTAATGTAGAAGTATCCTAAGTGAATACGGAATGAGTTATCTATACTAAGTTTGCTGTGTACGTGCAAGAAGGTACAAAAAGGTCAAGTAGAAAATAGGGGGGTCATGTGAAAATGGTGTAGTGCAAGTGGTATGCGTCAATCTGAGTGAAATGTACACGTACAACAATGCGATGTGGATGGAAATGACTTGTTTATCTCTATTAATGCATTAAATTTTTACTTACTTTCTATTCAACACTTCTTAATGCGAATGCCATACAATTTCCTATATTTAGGATGTATGTGTTAGTCACAAAATGCAATAAAACCCTAATGCTTCTATCTCTAGATGTACCAAGCGTTTCTAACTTAATGCTTGCTTGCTTATTCTCTCGAATAATTCAAGCTAAGGTAGCTTTTACCAAGTGATTCAGTTGGCTTAGGCGTTTAGAAATGGACTTTGCATGAAGTTATAGATGCATCTAACGTAAAGCAAGAAATAAACGGTAGCGAAATGTAGTAGATCAAATATGAGAATTCATAAAGAAACAAATTGTCTTTACAAGATCAATACTCAATCAAATGAGATGAAGAGAGTTAGAATTGGGACGAAAAGAAAAGAGTCAAGCCACAGAGTACAATCTCTTGTCCTCTTTGGATCAATTTAAAGTCGTGTACAACCAACATGTAGAAGAAATGGAAGAAAATTCTCTCTCGATCTAAGCTTTCTCCACTCCTTGATCGACGGTGGGGGCGGATCTCTTCCTTCTTGTGTTCTTCTTGTCACAGTAGCACAGCTATAAGTCTCTAAATTTTAGAATTATACAAAACGAGCTAATCCTTTCATCTGGTGGGGTTTCTTCTATTTATAGGCGTTGTTCTTCATCAGCTTGATGATGGGGCAGCACTAAATTCCATACCCTGGTTAGCCACTTGACACTCACACTTTTCAGACGTCACCAGCTATAGATGCCTATGCTTGCAAGTGGTGATTTGACACAAACAACCTGAATCAATTAATCTTTCTTGCATTGAAACCCTCTGATGCATGCCTATGCGTTGACGTTGCTTGCAACACAATCTTTGTTGAAATCCTACAATATTATGCATTAGTGACAACTTTTTAGTAATAAACACTCTTTGGTATGGGTTTGGTAGTGTTTGAGTAATTCCATATGTTTTCTCTAAGAATGATGAGATTTTATCATTAAAAACCCTAATTATTCCAATTTTTGAGAGACAATAACTTGTATTTCTGCAAGTTATTATGCATCCATGGGTTTCACTTAGACCTAGGCTAGCTATTCATCTTAGCCATGAGATCGGTCCAGTATAAGGTTTACAATCATAAAATACACCCAAGAATGATGAATTATAGAGGAAAAAATAAGAGAAGAAGAGAAAATTGGATTGGGGGCTGAAAGCTCGAGAGAGAGAATGACTTAAAAATTAGGCAGATTTCATTTATGAACGTGCTTGACTTAAGTTAGGGAAAATAACACTTTTATGGTGCTATCAGCTATTTCTCTCATTATATCCTCCAACATACCTTGCTCTCCAGCTAGCCTGAGGAAACCCTAAGAGATTGGACATGGCAAGATAATGGTCATAGTGGGACTACTCATATAGCCAAATGATTGATCTCAACATCCAAGATGGATGTAAGGATTAGATTCTTAGTTACTGGTCAGACGGAGTTTTTCGCTTGATTCCGGACAAAATAATTTAACCATTTATACCTTACTCTATAGTAGTGGAATACGGATTGAACTCTGGGAACTGTCGAATTCCTCTATTAAAGTGTTTATAGTCTGAGGTAACCGAGGGAGGGTTTGAGATTGACTAATTGCAAATAAATTAAAATTCATAAAAGTAAGAGAGCAATTTGAAGGTTGTGATAATCAATGAAAAAGACCTAGCTTCGGTTATTGTGAAATTTCCCTATTAAGTTTACTTGATCATCAAATTCTCATAACTTGATTTGAGTATTTGTTTGTACTTAACCAAACTAATTAGAAAAGCCAATTAATCGTCCTAACTAACTAATTAGTCAAAGTGAACTGAAGAAAAGCATGAGAATCCAAATTGTCCTAATTGCATTAAGATTTAAGGCAACGTTAAGTTGAATATTCAATTGTAAGTTTCTAATTAAATATTCGCTTGATTCAATCCTAGGTTCATTAGAGCAATGCTTATCATTATCGATTCACAAGCTAACCTATCCTATTGCCTCTTGCAAATTGACATACAATTACATGTCTTTTATTATAAGCCAATCTAAAGTGGTAATCCTATAGTCAACAATTGCTAGAAAATATGATAATAATCTATTAAATCATAATTGAAATCAACAAATACAAATAAACCGATTTCAAATTCTCACAAGTTACACAAATAGGGACAAAATATTAAAACCCAAGCTAGAATGAGATACCTTAGTATATGATCTTCATGAAGATCGATGAGGTAAAGTTTGGATACATTTAGACCTAAAGAGCAGAAGAAAATAGAGAGAAAAATGTAGAAAATTAGTTGGGACCGGAACTGGAAAACCTAGGCAACTAAAAATCTTTATATAATAATCGAGTTGGCATTGAGACACTAGGGTGTAGCGCCGTGGCGTTGACAGATGAAACAAATGGATCCACTTAGGATCGTAGTGGCACTATGTGTTCTGCATAAAAATGGGACATTTTGCCTTATGATGTCGTAACACCATGCCCTCAGAGGTAAAATGGTAATTTTGACATTCTCTTGCTCGGATAATGTATTTGAGCTCCATTTTTGCCTGTTTTAGCTTTTTTTCATCACCAATGCTTCGTTCTACCTTTTAGGTGCTTGATACCTACAAAAGCATGAAATAAACATACAAAATCTAAGAACAACCTCGTGTTAAGTGAAGCAAGATAGCACATTGTTTGTGCTATCAGTGACAAGGATAATGATAGGAATGATGTCCTAAATCTCTTGTATTCTCGTAGTTTGTAAACTCTATGAAAATTTTTTTATTAATAAAATAATTACTGTTCTATATAATTTAAACATGTATGTAGAGTCATATAGGTGGATCATGCTTAAATGATAACCTGAACGACCTGTAGTAGATGAATAAGGCTAGGTATGTTATTATGGTGACACTACGGATATGAACCACTTTGTAGTTATTAAAAGTATTGAAAAGTGCTACAAATGATATGATCTTGATGATTTATGTGGAGACATGTGAGCGAAGGTGGATATAAAGAGTTTGTATAAGACCGAATCATGAAATGAATAATCTCTCTTTATAACACTGTTGCTAGAAGAGACTTACATTTCACCAGGATGACCATATGTGACTTGACCTCAATCCTGAGTGAGTTGTGAACTCTTGCCTTTGACGGTGATCCTTTGATTTGCATGAGTGAGAGTGGCCAGTTTTGCCAACTCAATATACCTACCATTTTGGGGATTCGTCTGATTGGGGAGCTAGGAATATAGCTATGCAAGAAAGAATTCACTCCTTCCTTATTGTTAGGGTAAGTAGATAAATTTCTTATTTAAGGGCTGATTCCAGGGCTTGAACAATATGGCACCACACCTTCTCTTGATCAAAGAGGGGTTCGGTTATAGTTGGACTATAACTTATTGTTCATCAGAGGGATTAGTGATACTTAAGAAGTTAGATGTAACTACAGGGGCAAAATGGTAACATTGACCTAATTATACTTACAAGCAATTTATGAAGGGTCAATGCACTATTGATTAGTTATATCCAATGGATATAGAAATATATCTGAAGTTCGAAGAGTGCAGTTGTCGATCTTTAGTAGAGTGACCGACAGTTAATGAAGGTTGATTAATTTAAATAAAAAATTTAATTAATTAATGAAGTACCATTGGAGCTTCAATTTATAGGTCCATAAGGTCCCCTCGTTAGCTCAATTAGGATTAATGAGAATCAAATTAATTTTTGGTTAATTTGAATTGTTCAAATTAATTAAGAGAATTAATTAATTATATGAGATATAATTAATATAATGTATATAATACGTTATATGATTAATTTGAATTGTTCAAACTAATTAGAAGAAATTAATTAAATAAGATATAATTAATATAATGTATATGATACATTATAAATTTTATGAGAAAAATAAGTAGTGGAATATGATTCAAATATTAGTTATATGAATATGATTGATATAAAATATATAATGTATGTGATACATTATAATATAAAGTTTTAATGAGAGATTAATTAACTATAGGTTATATTCTATGTGATATAATATAAACTATATGTTATATGTTATATGTGATACAACATATAGTTTTATTGATATATAATAAAGTTGGTTATTATATATAGTTTTATTTATTTTAAATTTAAATCATTATTTTGATTTAAATCTTAAATAATAAGAGAGGAAGTTATAACTTCATCCCCTTTAATCTCTCAACTTCCCCATTTTACATGTGATGGAGTTTAAGTTTGAACGAAGAGTGGTTCTTCTTCCTCTTCTCTCTGTGTTTATAGGGCTCTTTGTGTGTTTATATGGTAAATCAAAGATAAAAGATGCAAGAAATTAGAATGCAATTAATCATTAAACTTAGTTATTGCAAATATACATTAGATTTCCTACTCCTAAACTAAGAAACTAGCCTCGACGACTCGCCGTGACAATGTAGTTGAGATCAAACATCATCCAAAATACTACAACCTGATATCACCCAAAATGTGCTATCTTAAGTGTCTCTAATCTTTGCCCGTTTATGAAGCTTAATGTGTTTATATGATTATATTTGTAAGATCTCGAGTAATTCATACATTCTTGAGCATTACAGACCATTTAGGGTTGATTTAAAGTAATTAGGAACTAATTAGAGAAACCAGGCTTTAGAGGAGGACAAATGATGAAAATGCCCCAAAAGGTTTGGTGCCATAAGGCAATAACACCACAAGGCGAGAGTGTCGTAATGTTGCCTTGTGGCACCATGGTGCTTTGGATTTTGATAGAAGGTCGCATGTACACATCGCTGTTGCGCTTTGATATGAAGGGCCAAGCGCCGTGGCATTGCCACAATTCTTTATATATACCTCTTCATTTTTTTAGGTCATCCACCATCTCCCAATTGGCCTCCAGCTGATTTTCTTCCTCTTTCCTCTTTTCCTCTTGTATTTCCTTTATTTTCTCTCATGTAATCGATAGAGATAATGTCGGATTTTTTCTTGTCCATCACCATGGGAAGGTAAGATCTACGGTCTTCTAGTTGAGAGGATTTTGGAGGAACTCTTTGTATTTTTTGGAGTATTTTGATAATATGATTCATATTTTTTGTCTATGGGTTTCTATCCTGATTAAATTGCTGGATTTATTGTATTTTGTCATGATTATCTGACAAACTACGTGAGAACGTTTGATTGGATGCTTTAGATTAACATCTAAAGAATTACCTGATCCAAAAGACTGAAATTATAGGTTAAACTATATGTGACATGAAATTATAGGTTAATCTCTAAGAAGCAATAGGTTAGATAGACTTGTGATTTATGGTCGACAATGAAGAGAATTGTTCTATTGACCTAGGGGAAACTATATTGAATGTATCACTACTACAAAAACTATGTTATTTGATTTTTTTTTTTGCAATCAAGTATCGATGTTACTTGATGTTTTTAAAAATGTCCCGTGTCAAGAATAAGACAAATTTTTTTGACTGGTTAAAAGCGTCAAAAGCTATAATTTACTTGATATGTTATAACAGTCTAGTATATGAAATCTGTTGACTTATTTTAAATGTCAAGTATCTAAATTCTTGACATTTATTATGGATCAAGGTTTTCACAACTTGATAGTTTTTACTTGTCAAATGTAATTTCTTCTTGACACCCAAAAACTTACAATTTAATAAACACTTGATACATTTTGCTTGTCAATTTTGTGTTTATGTTTTTTTTTTTTTAAATTGTATTATTAAAAATTACCTATATAATTGCTCATATTTTGAGGTCTAACAATCACGTTGATATATACAAGACGAACAATATTCACCAACCAAATAAACAACACACATATTTCCAATCTTGTCAACTATATAAACAAATAATATATATTCACAATTTTATGTTTACAACATTACTAAACTAACATCTATAAGAATAATTCCAACATTATTCTATATTAATACTTTCAATATTACAACACTAACAACCTCAATGAATAATTCAAAAGTTACAAACTCTCTCTCTCAATAAACGAATAAAACTAATCCCAAGACTCGTATGCCACACACTTCTTAGACAATTTTATTTTCCCCAACATATGGAAAATGTTGCCAAGAAACCCAAAGTCACAATTGCCTCTACAACAATACAACAATGCTTATCAATAAAGTAGAAAATTATCATGTTAATGAGTAAAGCCCAGTCAAAATAGTTTCAAAAGAAAAACTAATGAACAATCTAAATATAGTAGACATCAAACATATTCTATATCCTCAACTATCTATCATTTAGAGAGACAACACAGATAAACCAAAAGAAGTATAAACAATTGAAGAAACTAAAAGGAATATAAACGTTTAAAGAAGCAACAAAGATAAACAAAAATGTTCAAACTCTATGCTACTTCAGATTCAAGAAATTTGAATATGTTTATAGTTTTCTCATACATATTTTGTATCCATATCTATCGATCATTTAATCAAATGAATTAATATCTTAGATCAGTTTAGCACAGAAACCCTCGATAGTAAAATAGAACTTCCATAGCTATATGTTAAAAATGGTACATTCAAAGAAGAGCAAGTGTTAGCCTCTGAATGGATTGAACATAGAAAATTAGACATCAAAACATTAACTCACAAAAAAAAAAGGTCACCACCAGAAACTCAAATTCAACTTTGACTAATAAAAGGAAAATCAATAACCTTAGGTCTAACAGTGCCTGCACGAAGAAGTCCTTGTATCTTACAATCAAACACATCATATGGATATAAGCTACTCCAGGAACAACAAACTAAGATAAGGTAATTGTTGAAGAATAGTTCGATATTTTCAATCAATAATTGAAATACCAAGTCTATATTTTAATTTACTGGATATAAGCAGCAAAATATAATTCAAATATCATATATTTTTCAACTTTTTTTTGTTGGTTCTGGAGCAACAAAATAGCCTTTGGAATGAAATGTGATATATGTTCCTAGAAGAATGGATTTACTTCTAATATCTTGTAACTTATAAAACTCATAAGTTAAAACATGATATGCTACCTTGATTTCATGAACTAGTTTCCCTTCCTTGCTTTTGTAGACCTTAGAGTATACAATCCTGTAATAAACAAAATATCACATCTTATTTAGGAAATAAAACTGACAAGTGGTAGCCTAAATGATTTTTGTTTCTTCATATTAAAAATAATCAAACGATCTAGTGAGTACTTTTTTAATACACTAATTGTTTGAGAAGTGTATCATTGCTACTAGGTTTCAATCAAATTAGAAAGTTATTCGGTAATTATTGAAAATATGTCATAAGTGATTACTGTTATTGATGTAAATTTGAAGAATGACATTTGTATGTATAAAAAATTGTTCGGCCTTTGGAAAAATTCAGTGTATATTGTCATTTTAAGAGAAACCTTTACAATTTTGTTCTGTGATGGATGTAGTTTAAGTAGTATAGAAATGGAGGGCTTTTACATGAAAGCAAAGCAGGAAGCAAAACATTAATACTCAAATTTTGAAATGCTCATGGAAAATGTGTACATATGTGCCTTGTTGATGGGATTGCCATACTCATGGCAAATACGCATTGGCACTAGCGTTCGACGCTTTTTCCAGAAGCATCAAATTTGTTGCAGCTAGCATCAAGCCGCTACAAGTTATTGTAGAAGAAGCTTTAGCACGCGGCGCTGCACAGTTGTCTATATATAATATTTTTCATTTTGTACTTTGGGAACGAGGAGACTTAGGTCGATTTTGAGAGTGTTAGTTTGGTTAATGGCCAAAACTCATGAGATTTCTGGTAACTTATAGAAATACAAGGTTATTGTAATTGAAGAAGCTTTGACTCAAATACCTCAGTTTTTTGTTTGTTTATAACTAACTTTGTAAATGGTCAGTTGGTATATTCTATAAATACCACTGATTTTAAATTCAAAATAGAGAGTTATTATCATTCTCCTTAGTTTTCTGTAAACAACAAAATCTATATGTAATCTTCATCAGTAAAAGAATTCAGATCTTCCCATGGACGTAGGCAGTCTTGCCGAATCACGTAAACACTATGTCTCCATCTTCTTGTCCATACGAGTGTTTTCTTTACTGTAAATCGCGTGCCATTCAATTATCTTTCACATCGCATCGAGTAATCTGAATATCGAGTCAATCGTGCATTGATTCTTCACTATCGAGTAGCTTCGAGTACATTGTTTTCACCTTCGAGTCACACCGAGTTTCGTTTAAGAACCGCCGAGTACGATCAAGTATTAGATCTGTTGTCATCAAGTTCCATCGAGGATTTAACATAGACTCATCAGACGAAGAAGGGAATTCTCATCGAGGATCAAGTAGGAAGACATCGAGCATCGAGTTTCGAGTATCGAGGATTTGAAAAAATATTTTTGAGCTATTTCTTCATCTATCCAGCATTGATCTTGAGTATTCGGGCCTTCTGAAGAGTGATCAGCCGAACAATTTATGGTATAAGAGATTTTAAAGATCATCAAGGTCAACATTCTTGGAGCATCAAGATTCTCAAGAAATCAAGACTCGATACTCGATCGGATAAAAAATGGATGTTGCAAGGTATGAGATTGAGAAGTTTGATAGGAAGGGCGATTTTGGCCTATAAAGCGATTCTTGGACAACAGAGAGCACACAAGGCCCTTTTGGACCCACACTATATCAACACAAGAAAAAGAAGACATGTTGCTGATAGTGTATGGGACTCTGGTTCTGAATCTTATTGACAATATTTTGAGACAAGTAATTGATCAAGACACGACCTACAAGATGTGGGTCAAGCTGGAACGTCTTTTTGCAACTAAGGATCTCCCCAACAAGATGTATCTAAGGGAGAAGTTTTTCACGTTCAAGATGAATTCTGCCAAACCTCTTTCAAATTATTTGGATGAGTTCAAGATGATAGTCTCAGAGTTCAAGAGCCTTGGTGAGAAAATTGGCGATGAGAATGAGGCTTTTGTACTATTAAACTCTCTACCCGAAGCCTATAAGGAGGTGAAGAATGCCTTGAAATATGGTAGAGAATCAGTTACCACTGAATCCATCATTTCAACATTAAGAACTAGAGAGTTAGAGCTTGAGTCAGTAAAGAAGGAGCAGCCTAGTGCAGAGAGGCTGTTTGCCAAGGGGAAGACTAAGTGGAATCAGTTTAAGGGGAATAAAAACCAGTCAGGCGAAGAGCACAAAACTAAGACCAAGTTGAGATGCAACTACTGCAAGAAGAAAGGTCACTTGATGAGAGATTGCTATAGCCTGAAATGGAGAAACCAAGAAAACGAGAAGGATCAGAAGGAAAACAACTAGAAGCTTCAGTGGTTGAAGGTTCCTACTTTTATTCTGATGCCTTAGTCTCCACTAGAAATCAAACGAACTAAATCAGTCCTCTTGGGAAGCATGACTGGATACTTGACTCCGATTGTACCTATCATATGACATCTTTCAGACCTTGGTTTAATACTTACAAAGAAGTAGATGGAGAATCTGTATACATGGGAAACAATGAAGCCTGCAAAATCAAAGGGGTTGGTTCAATATCCTTGAAGCTAAAGAATGGATCAATTAAGCTTCTAAGAAATGTGAGATATGTATCTTTACTCAAGAGAAACTTGATATCTCTGAGCATAATGGACTCCATTGGGTGCGAATGTAGAGGAAAAGGTGGAGTTCTTGAGGGGATCAAGGATTCCAAAATTGTGTTGGTTGGTGAGAAGGTCGATGACCTTTACATTGTAAGAGGACTAGAGATGATGAAAAATGTCTACACAGTTTCAACAACAAGCTTAATAGAGGCTGACTTGTGGCACAAAAGACTATCCCATATTAGTGAAAAAGGGATGTAAGCACTGTCCAAGCAAGGAATTCTGCCCAAAGGTATCAGTGAGCACCTTTCCTTTTGTGAACACTGCATTTTAGGTAAAGCAACTAGGAAAAGTTTCACAAAATCTTAGCACACCACCAAAGGAACATTGGATTATGTCCATTCTGACCTATGGGGACCATCTCCTACACCAAGCCTTAGTGGCTCAAGGTATTTTCTAACCTTTATAGATGATTTTTCTAGGAAAAGCTGAATATACTTTCTTAAAACTAAGGATCAAGTTTGTGGGGTTTAAGGAATAGAAAGCCATGATAGAAAATCAAACATCTAAAAGGTTAAAATACTTTAGAACCGATAATGGGCTTGAGTTTTTCAATGAACACTTTGATAAATTTTGTAGTGAGAATGGTATAACTAGGTATATAACAGTGAGGTATACACCTCAACAAAATGTGGTTTCCGAGAGGTTAAATAGAACCATAATGGAAAGAGTTAGGCATTTGCTCTCTGACGCTATCTTAGGGAAAAATTATTGGGCAGAAGTTGTAGTCTATACAGTGTATACCTTGAATAGGTGCCCTCATACATCTTTAGAGTTACTTACCCCTGAGGAAAAGTGGACTAATCATCCTCTTAACCTAGATAACCTCAAGGTCTTTGGATGTGTAGGGTTTGTACACCAAAATAAGGGAAAGTTAAAGGCAAGAGCAGTCAAGTGCATGTTTGTAGGCTTTACAGATGGTGTCAAGGGGTTTAAGATGTGGCATCCGGTTGAAAGGAAGTTCATAGTGAGCAGAGACATCACCTTTAGGGAAGAGGAGATGTTTATGCAAAAGGAGAAAAAGATTGAGGATGAAGGAGAGTCATCCAACACAGGAATTGAGGTGGAGTTATCAATTGAGTAGCGAATAGAGTCTAGCCAACCTAGTGACACAAGAGAAATTGAGGAAGATGTAGAGGAACATGAGGAGACAACATGTGAGCAACCTGATTTAAGCCAGTATGTCGTAGCTAAGGATAGGCAAAGGAGAACTATCACACCTCTAGCTAGATATACTGAAATGAATTATATGAATATGGTTTTAAATCTTGTGGTAGCTCCTTCTAACCAAGAACTAACTACCTTTGAGGAAGCAACAAGTTGTGCTAATGCAAGAGATTGGATTGAAGCAATGAATGAAGAGATGCATTCATTAAAAGTGAATGACACTTGGTCTTTAGTTCCTCTACCAAAGGGTTACAAACCTGTTGCATCTAATGGATTTTCAAACTTAAAGAAGGAGTATCCTACGATCAAAAGCCTAGGTATAAAGCTAGATTGGCTACAAAGGGGTTCACTCAAAGAGAAGGAATAGACTATTATGAGATTTTCTCTCCTATTATCAAATAGACTTCCATAAGACTTCTTCTATCCTTAGTTGCTCAAAATAATTTAGAATTGTATCAACTAGATGTTAAAACTGCCTTTCTTCATGGACATCTAGAGAAGACAATATATATGACGCAACCTAAAGGATTTGAAGTTAAAGGAAAAGAAAAGTCTCTTTTGCTTACTCAACAAGTCTATATATGGGTTAAAACAATTACCTAGGTGCTGGTATAAGAGATTCAATGACTCTATTTCTAGCATTGGGTTCAAAAGAAGTTCATTTGACATATGTGTTTATGTAAATACAGGATCTTACAAGGACAAGATTTACCTACTCATATATGTAGATGACATGTTGCTGGTAGGTAGGTCCAAAGGAGATCTAACCCATGTTAAAAACCTCTTAAAAGGAGAGTTTGGTATGAAAGACTTAGAAGAAGCAAGCAAGGTCCTAGGAATAGAGATCCAAAGGAACAAAAAGGAGTCTATTCTAAGAATCAATCAGTCCAATTACTGTGAGAAGATCCTTAGAAGGTTCAACATGAATGATGCTAAATCTATGAGCTTACCTATTACTTAGCATTTTAAGCTTTCCTCAGCTAACTCTCCTAAAGATTTTGACCAAGAACATCAGAAACATATGGCTGTCATACCCTATAGTCAAGTAGTCGGAAGCCTAATGTATTTAATGATTTCTACCAGACCTGATCTCTCATATTCAGCTAGCTTGGTAAGTAGATATATGTCTAATCCTGGTAGAAGAAACTGGAAGGTTACTAAATGGATCCTAAGGTACCTGGTTTGGTCTAAAAACCCAAAATTAATCTACCAAAGGTCAGCTGAACCAAATCTAGAGCTTTATGGATATGTGGATGCTGACTATGCTGGTTATTTAGACAAAAGAAGGTCCTTAACAAGTTATCTTTTCCTTTTTGGTCCTAATCTAATCAGCTGGAAAGCATCACTACAACCTATAGTAGCCTTATCTACAACAGAAGCTAAATATATGACTTTAACAGAAGCAATCAAAGAGGTATTATGGCTCAAGGATTTCTGAAAGACTTTGGAATAGATCAAATAGTGGTGAAACTCTACTGTGACAACCAAAGTGCTATTTGTTTGTCTCGAAATCTAAAATTCCACACTAGTAATAAGCACATTGATATCAAGTATCATTTCATTAGAGATAGAATTGAGATAGGGGAGATAAAAATTTTAAAGGTTCATACTTCAGACAATACAGCTAACATGTTCACAAAACATGTTTCAAAGCTTAAGCTGTTTAAATGTTTAGAACAGGTTGGCTTTGATCTTCTAGACACAGGGTAGACAAACCGGTCAGAATCAGGAAGTTCAGAAGATTGCAAGGCATTGGAGTCAAGGTGGAGAATTTGAAGAAGCTTTGACTCAAATACCTTAGCTTTTTTTTTTTATTTTATAACTAACTTTGTAAATGGTCAGCTGGTATACTCTATAAATACCACTGATTTTAAATTAAAAAAAAAGAGTTATCATCATTTTTCTTAGTTTTCTATAAACAACAAAATCTGTATACAATCTTCATCAGTAAAACAAAATCTCTATATTCTTGCCTTATCTTTCTTGTTCATACGAGTATTTTCTTTACTGCAAATCACGTGCCATTCAATTATCTTTCAAATCATATCGGGTAATCTGAATATCGAGTCAATTGTGCATCGATTCTTCGCTATTGAGTAGCTTCGAGTATATCATTTTCACCTTCGAATTGCACCGAGTATTGTTCAAGAACCGTCGAGTATGATCGAATATTAGTTTTGTTGTCGTTGAGTTCCATCGAGGATTTAATAGAGACTCGTCAGGACGAAGAAGGGAATTCATCATGGATTGAGTAGGAAGACGTTGAACATCGAGTTTCGAGTATCGAGGATTTGGTAGAATATTTCTGAGCCATTTCTTCATCTATCCAACATTGATCTTAAGTATTTGGGCCTTGTGAAGAGTGGTCAACCCAACAGTAGTCTTTTGCTTAGAATAATGAGGGTAGATATGCAAGATATGCATTAATTATACAAAGAATTCATGATTAATATTATATTTGCATTGAAGTACACTAATACCACCTCTAACCGCATATCATGAGTAAATTGCGCCAAAGTGTTTCTTTTGCAGTTGACTGCAGGATCTGTTCGCATATATTGATCTTCTACCCGATGAACAAATAGTTGATCACATGCCTCGAGATCTCTGACCCTGTGTTAGCAGATCTTCTGCCGAAACCTTCAAAATGTACACCATGATAGCACTGCTGAAATTCTCACCTACTGTGTCAGATATGATGATTAATCAGAGCAGGAATTCCAACAATTGTCAGTGCATGGATCTATAAATAGAGTCTTGACGCCCATGAAGATGGGGTCCGAGACTTGAGACTTTTCTATCTTTGGGTTCACTTATTGTACCATAAGTAAAGAGAGAAGAAAGTATTTCTTGAGAATTTCCACCTCCAAACTTCACCCTGATTCATCATCGGAGCTTCACTAGAGTAAGAGTCTGAGAAGGCCTTCTCTACTCCACACTACCATCTCATCACTAGAAGCCTTGACATGCATCTGTTGGAAGCAAGAAATTGCTGACAATTGCCCTTAACTTTACTTCTTTACTCTTGCTTATTGTTGTATTGCATTTTGACTAAGAGATTATTCATTTTGCAAACAACTATTCTATTTCTATATATATATATCGTCATGTCTACTTTCATCATCTTCTCTAGCCTTACATTCACTTTTTCATTTACCATGAGTTGCTAATCTTCATGGGGTTAGGGGGAAGGTTAATGTTATGAACTAAGTTGAACCTTTAAAGGTTAACCCTATTTACTTAGTGTATGATTAATTAAGTGCTTGCCTATGATCACCCATTGAGTCAAGCAACTATAACTGGCTGCCCGAGATGGTAAGTAGTTGTGGATCTCACAAAGAAAAGTAAAAACTGTTTTAGAAGATATAAATAAACTTATGCTCAATGTAACATCACTCACACGTCATACAAATATGTGTGGCTGGTCACCGGGAGGTGTGCGATGAACGGATGTTGCAAGCCAGAATTATCCTTTAAAGTTAAACTTACGGATGCGACATTGGTTTCCCCCAAACCCTGCCTTCTTCATATATTTTACACACATTAAATCTGTTGTCAATCTTAATTTTCTCAAGACGAAACTCAAAGTATTCCTTACTTGTTTAGATACTTTCATTGCATAGATTTATTTTATCGCATGTTTTTTAACTCTAGTCTGATAATTTTAGTGCTCACTGCATTTACACACTTACCTAACATTCATAGTAAAAATCCATGAGTTCGACCTTAGCTCACATCAAGAAACTTGTAGTTTGTTATACTTGGCGAACCATAAGAAAAATTGTGGCAAGCTTATGATTAACATAACTGAGCGCATAATAAGTTCAACGCATAGTAGTCTAGTGTAGTTCATGACAGAGCATTTCAGAGAGCAACAAGTTTTTGTTCACGCATCGTTGGGTTCAGCCTACACTGCCTCTCAATGGAGCCTTCTTTTCCCTTTTCTAGCCTGATTTTATGCATGCAATATGAAGGAATGATTCCTCTAATATTAGCTAGAGTCTAGCAAATGGCCCTTGTATACTTCTTCAATACTTGCAAAAGGGCCACCTTATCCTCCACTTTCAATGCCACAGAGATAATGACAGGTAGAGAGTCATTATCTCCTAAGTATGTGTACTTTAGGTGTGCTAGTAGAGCTTTTAGCTCTAGGACAGGGGGCTTTTCTAAAGATGATTTGATTTGTGCTACTTCTCTTTCATTCAGATTTAAAGATTCAAAGCTAGGGTCGAATTTCGTCACTGCATGGACTTCCTTTATAGCCAAGTCAATTCTTTCTTCTTTTTCCAATTCCTCTTTCAAAGCTTTCAAACAACCCATTTCCAAATCATCAATGCATTGACATGTCTTCAATTCATCTGGGTATTCCAATGCATTAAACAAATTGAATTTAACTTACTGATCATCGACCTAGATGGTCAGTTCACCTTTTTGCAGTCTATCAATGCGTGCTCGATGGACAAGATGGGCGCCCCAAGATGATGGGAATTTTCATGCCAGCATTGTATTCCAAGATAATAAAATCGGCTGGGAAGATAAATTTGTCAACTTGATCAAGCATGTCCTCAATCTTTCCTTCAGGATGCATTATTGATCGATCGACGAGTTGTAAGGTTACTGTGGTGGGCCTGGCCTCACCAATCCCTAACTTGTTGAAAATAGATAAAGGCATGAGGTTGATGCTTGTGCCCAAATCGCATAACGCATGGACAACTTCTTTGCCTCAAATGAAATAGGGTAGAACGAAGCTCTTCAACTCCTTCATTTTCACAGAGATGTTATTCTTGAATAATGCATTGCACTCACGGGTCAGTGCATTGGTTTCAAATTCGCCCAACCTACATTTATTCAACATAATGTCCTGTAAGAACTTTACATAGCTTGACATTTGTTCAAAAGCCTCGATCAGGGGGATGTTAATGTGGTACTGTTTTCATACATCGAAGAATCTCTTGAATTGCCTGCTGTCATCCTTCCTTTTCAGTCTGTTTGGGAAAAGAGGTGAAACTTGTAAGACTTCACTTGCTTGTTATTGTTCCTTCGACTCATCAGGTATATTCGACATAGTTTCTGGACTAGTTGTTTGGGAGGAGTTTTTATCATGAAAATTTATATTTGTTGAAGTTTGTTAAGAAGATTGAGATGAAGTAGTTGGAGGTTTTTTTTGATATATTCATAAATAGTTGAGTCATGGTTATTGGTTCTGTTTGTAGTTGTTGAGGTTCAATTTCTTGTCTTGCGGGAGTCCGTGGTCTTACTGGCCTAGCTTATGGGGTCTCAATTGGTGGATTTGTTATGATCTTTCCATTGCGCAGTGTCACAGCTTGACAATACTCCTTACATTACTACGGGGAGCATCAATATTGCTAAGCAGGGTGCCTGGCTATCTATTTTTTATTTCATTGGCAATTTGCCCCATCTGAACTTCGAGATTATGAATTGAAGAAGCCTGGATTGGTTCTTTCTTTCTTTTTTGCTTTTTTGCTTTTCTATTGTTGATTAATTTTCAACTATACACCTATTTTCTTAATCCTTTTATGACAAAAACTATAAAAACTCTAATTTGTATCCAATTTGTAAAACACAACAAATTCTTTTCAACGTATTCTTTTCAAAAAACTGTAAAAACTCTAATTCTTTTAAATTTGTAAAACATACTACTAAAATACATGTCATATTGTAATAAAATGAACATTCTTTGTTGGAGATTTCCTTTTGATTGGCTTTATATTTTTCCCAAGTCTTGGTTTCTACAGATGTTGCATAAAAGGTCTTAACATTAGGTTTAGACATTAGAATATTCCCTGCAGAATATTTTTTCCTAATATGGAAAATTCTGGCAAATTGGTTTTGTCTGATATTTTCTTTTAATGAGGCGTAGATTATATTTTCCTATTTGGGAGTTATTTCCTCTTATAATTCTATTTATAAAATGTGTATTAATATTGAGAGTCGTGTTGAAGAAGCCGAATTATATTTTTCAGAGAAAGATGATTTCTGTACTTTGGCCAAACTGTTCTACATTGTGTACTTGCTCATTGTTCATTATTCTATTGTGCAAGTTCTTCATTTGTTGATTGCAACACTTTGAAGATTATCACGGTTTAGTGAGAGCCTGAGCCTTAGCTACCAGAGAAGGGATTCTCAGTCTTAAGGGAGCCTAAGACTCAGCTTCGAAGAAAGGATTTCTCCATCTTAGGGGGATCCTAAGTACACTTGAGATGGAGTCTGACATCTAAAGGGAGCCTAGATGACCTGGGAGTTGAGCTCTACATGAGCCACAATAGTAGTTGGTGTATTACATATAAGAACTACGTTGTAAATTGCTTAAGTCATCAATATTAGTGGATTATCTTTCCTGGGCACATTGCTCCCAGACGTAAGTGGTTTATCACCAAAAGGGGTCACCAACTCTTGTGTTTGTTTACTTGCTTTTGTTTATTGTTACAATTCTTGTTAATGTTTTTTGTTTAACATCTAGATTTTGAGTGACAAGTCATCCTAACGCTTTTCAATTGGTAGTAGAGCGGGTCACCTTTATTTCAAGTGCTTCGATCATGGATGGGGTTAAAGAATGTGGCTCTGCCACTCGTACCCCGGTTCTAAATGGAACTAACTATTCTTATTGGAAAGAACGAATGACTACCTTCCTCAAGTCAATCGATAGCAAAACATGGAAGGCGGTGGTTACTGGGTGGACCCATCCTTCCATCAAAATTGATGATGGAAAGAAATCTTGAAGCCTGAGTCACAATGGATTGGAAAAGAAGATGAAGCTTCATTAGGGAATTCCCATACTCTGAACGTCATATTTAATGGTATGGGTCACAACATATTCAGACTTATTAATACTTGTTTCTCAGCTATGGAAGCATGGGACATTTTGTCTGTTGTACATGAGGAAACTTCAAAAGTCAAGATGTCAAAGTCGTAGTTGTTGACGTCAAAATTTAAGAACCTTAGAATGCATGATGATGAGTCCATTGTTGATTTTAATGTCAAATTGTTAGATATTACAAATGATTCATTCGCTCTTAGAGAGAAAATTAGGTTTCTACCTAAAAGATTTGATATGAAAGTTATTTCTATTGAGAAAGCTCAAGACATAACCAGGTTGAGAGTCAATGAACTGTTTGGTTCCTTGCTTATTTTTAAGATGTCTCTGGATGGGAAGATCGAGAAGAAAAATAAGGGCATTGCTCTTCAATCCACTGTTAGGGAAGAGCTTGTTGATCATGATAGACAGCCAGAAGATTCTCTTGCTGAATCCATATCTTTATTTTAAAAACAATCTAACCATGCTCTCAAATGGTTTAGCAAGAGGTTTTCTGCATACAACACGTACAAGTCTGGTGGTTCCCCCCCCCCAATAAGATCAAACAGCATAACAGCAAGAAGGAAGTTGAAAAGTCTAGTCCAACTGAGTCTAAAATAGATAAGCATATTAAGTGCAACCAGTATAGTGGTTATGGTGACATTCAGGTTGAATGCCCCAATATCCTTAAGAAATCGAGTAAATGGTATGTCTTAACTTTATCTGACACTAAAACAGAAGATAGTAGTGACTAAGAGGAAGATGTTAAGGCTCTTGTTAGTAACATTTCGACAGACACCACATCCTGCGAGGTTTTTGAATGTGACGTTTATGCAGAAAGGTCTTCTGATACTACGAGCCTAGAAGCATTAGATCCTTTGTATCATGCTCTGTTTCTCAAATGGAAAGAAGATTTGAAAACCCTTGATATACAAAAAGAAAGAATTGAGACTCTGATAATGCTGACAATCACATGCTAATGTCTACTATTGGAAAATTGAAGTTAGAACTTTCACATGTTAAATATGAAAAAGAAAGTATGAGCAAGAATGTGAGAATGTTGAACACTGGTATTGAGAGCAAGAATGTGAGAATGTTGAACACTGGTATTGAGACTCTTGTGAAAATCCTAACAAGAGGAAAGGCAACAAGTGATAACTCTGGGCTGGGTTTTTCAACAGGTAGTAGTCAACCTAGTAAACAGTCTAAAGGGAAGCAAAAGAATGAGTTGTTTGAGCTCAAGATCCAGAGTCATATGGTGTTACAAAACATCTCTCTCTCAATCCAATTGAGAAAGGTAACCGTGTATTTAGGCGGAGATGGATTTGTCGCTATTGTGGCAAAGTGGGTCATAAACGTCCTTTTTGCTATCGATTATTGAAAGATCTTCAGAGGCCCTCTTTTCTCGAAAGGGTTGCTCACTTCTATAGAATTACAGACTTAGACAGAATCTGATAAAACGGGTGTGGAAAGAGAGGAACACTCAAAATAGATGCAATGTTGTCTTGACCTCCCTCAGATCATTTGCAAAAGGCGATTGGTACTTTGATAGTGGTAGTCGAGTTATATGAGTAGTAAAAAGAGCTATTTTTCTTATCTAAAATTTGCCAGCTTAGGAAAAGTCACTTTTGGTGATGGTAGGAGTGGTAAGATCATTAGAAAAAGAACTCTAAATTATCCAGATCTTCCAAAGTTGAATAATGTAATGTTGGTTGAGGGGCTTACTGCTGATCTCATTAGCATTAGTCAGCTATGTGTCCAAGGTCTAAAAGTGAGTTTTACTAAAGACAAATGTGTTGTCACAGACGATGTCAAAGCTCTTGTCATGACAGATACACGCTTGTCTGATAATTGTTATCTATTGAGTTTTAATAATTCCTCGTAGATTTGTCATCTCTCTAGGAAATATGAAGCTAGCCTATGGCATAAATGCCTGGTCATGTTAGCATGAATACCATACAAAAGGCTCTTAGCAAGAATGTTGTAACTGGTCTCCCCTCTTTACCTATATCAACTTGAATTATATGTAGGGATTGTCAATCGGGAAAACAAACTCGTACTCGTCACAAATAGATAGGTCATTTTGGATCATCTCGTGTTCTCAAACTTCTCCATGTGGACCTTATGGGTCCAATTCAATTAGAAATTTTGGGGGCCAAATGATATGTCTTAGTTGTTGTTGATGATTACGTGAGATTCACTTGGTTTCGTTTTCTTCGAGATAAATCTGACACTTTCCCCGTGTTTCAAACTCTTTGTCTTCAACTACGGCATGAAAAGGAGTTAACTGGTATTCAAATTTGGAGTGATCATGGTAGGGAGTTTGAGAACTGTCAGTTTGCTGAGTTATGCGAGGGTGCTAGAATTCATCATAAATTTTAAGCTCCTATTACACCCCAACAGAACAAAGTTGTAGAAAGGAAAAACATGACTATTTAGGAAATGCCTCGTGCAATGATGCATACCAATGGAATATCATATCAATTTTGGGCAGAGGCACTGAACATAGCTTATCATATCTATAACAGGATTGCTTTGCGACCAGGAACTTCGAGCACTATATATGAGCTGTGGAGAGGAAGAAAATCGAATATAATTTCACATCTTTGTCAGTACTCATTACATTCTGGTTGACAGAGAGGTCAGAAGGAAGTGGGACTCAATTTCAGATGAAGGATTTATCCTTAGGTATTCCTCAAATACCCAGGCCTATCGGGTATTCAATAAACGTACTCGCACTATCAAGGAGACCACTGAAGTTGTGATTAATGATGATGTTACCTCTTTTGATTCCTCCTCTATAGTTGTAGAAGACTCCTCATCAACGCCACTTGTTAATATTAATGCTTCTAACACTCCTTCTGATAAGCCAACTGATCTGAGGTCGAGTACTCTTGTGAAGGACATCTCAGATAGTTCTAAGTAGATAGAAGGAAGTAACAAAAAACCTTCCAACAAGGTTCTTAAAAACCATCCTCTAGTAGCATTATTGGTGATATTAATGAAGGGGTAACAATGAGAAGGAAAGACAAAGTCAACTACCTAGAAATGATCAGTAATATTTGTTTCACTTTTCATGTGGAGCTGAAGAATGTCAAAGAGCCCTTGAAGAAGAATGTTTGATCAATGAAATACAAGAGGAGCTTAGGCAGTTTGTTAAAAATGATGTCTGGATACTTGCCCCCAAACCTAAGTCTATGAATGTAATGGGGACAAAGTAGATATTCAAGAACAAGACTAATGAGAATGAAAATATGACCAGAAATAAAGCCAGATTAGTGGCTTAAGGTTACACACAATTAGAAGGAATAGAATTCGATGAAACTTTTGCTTCTGTTGCAAGGCTGGAAGCAATTAAACTGTTGCTTGGTATTTCATGTCTCATGAAATTTAACTATACCAAGTGGATGTAAAGAGTGCCTTCCTAAATGGGTATCTGAAGGAAGAAATGTATGTCGCTCAGCCTAAGGGTTTTGTTGATTCTTCTCATTCTGACTATATATATAAACTCAACAAGGCGCTTTATGGTCTTAAACAATCTCCAAGAGCCTAGTATGAACAATTGATCCAATTTTTGGTCAACAATGGGTACAGGCGAAGTGATGTTGATCAAACTCTTTTTGTGAAGAAAACCCCAGAGAACTTTGTTGTACTCCAAATCTATGTCGATGACATTGTTTTTGGAGGATTGTCATAAGAGATGGTCGAGCACTTTGTGAAACAAATGCAACAAGAGTTTGAGATTAGTATGGTAAAGGAACTGTCATACTTTATGATTTCCAAATAAAGAAACTTGATGAGGGAATCTTTGTTTGCTAGAGTAAATATGCCAAGAACCTAGTAAAGAAATTTGGCTTTGAAAATGCTAGTATCAAGAGAACTCTGGATCCAACACATATAAAGTTATCAAAAGACACTGGTGGGAACATAGCTGACAAGAGTCTATACATAAGCATTATTGGAAGCTTGCTCTACTTAACAACTAGTAACCAGATATAGCCTTTGTTGTCGATATGTGCGCAAGGTATCAATCTTGTCCAAAAAACAGTCACCTGCTGAGCGCCAAAAGGATAATCAAGTACATAAATGGGACAACTAAATATGGTCTACTTATTTGACACTAACAACTTTCTAGTTGGCTATTGTGATGTTGATTAGGTTGGAAGTCCAGAGGATAGAAAGAGTACTTCTAAATGGTGTTTTTTTCTTGGGAATAATCAGATCTCTTAGTTCAACAAGAAACAAAATTGTGTCACCTTATCTACATCTGAGGCTGAATATATTGCTGTAGAGAGTAGCTGTACAAAATTGATTTAAATGAAGCACATGTTACAAGAGTATGATGTCTCACAAGATGTTAGTACTTTTTATTATGGCAACTTGAGTGTAATAAATATATTAAAAATTCCTATTCAACACAATCAAACTAAACACATAGACATCAAACATCAGTTCATTTCTGATCTTGTAGAAAGTAAGCAGATTTTCCTAGAGCATGTCAATACAAAATACCAATTAGTTGACATCTTCACCAAGGCTCTTGATGCTGATCGATTTAAGGCCCCGAGAGTTGCCTTAGAGTTGTGCATTTTGAAGGATTAACAACTACAGTATTGGGTTATTGTTCAAAATTTTGTGGCCCATCAAGCGTGGAAGGTGAAACGGTTAATTAATGATCAAATTGTATTAATTATGTTCGGTAATTGGGTGAAAAAGTCTAAATGTTATTAGATTTCAAATTATCTTCCAATTTGAATTACTTTCAGTCTAATCGTGATAGTTCTTAATTTCGTGCTTGTCTTCTTTATTCAACCGTCTTCGAACGGTTATTTATTGGTGCTCAGTATATTTGATTGCTTGATGGCCAGTACTAGAACAAGCATACACACTTCCGATGAAAAGATGGTGCATTACAAAGAGAGAACAAAACAAAAAAAGGTTGTTGAAGAGGATGCTCCTTTGGTCTCCACGAATAAGTATGATGTTCATGTTCGTGGCCTGTCTACTGTGAAAAGTGAAATTGGTGTTCCTACTAGGACGGATAAACGCAGATGTTTAGGTATCAGACAACCTAATGAGACGAAGGGAAAAGAAAAAATAAGTACATCGTCTCTTGCTTTGACTGGTTTGGTTGGTGAGGGTGTTGAAATTTATCTTGAAAAGGAAAAGTCCTCTTCAGATCTCCTAAAAGCATGCATGAGTTAGAGAAACCATAGAGTTGTCTGTAGTGAGTTTGTCCCTGAACAAATTGAAGATATGATGTCTAAGAATAGAGTTATGGTTGACAAAAATCTTATTTCTGGTTTAGATAATTTTACTTCTACTGTTTCCGACTCTGTTTTGACTACTGAGGAAAATGTTGTTTCTACTGTGTTAGAGACAAAAAATGAACTACTATCTAATTCTGATGTTAATGCTTTAAATGATTTTGTTGACAAAAGTTATTTCTAAAACGTTGTTCTATGTGTCTACTTTACCTGTCAGTAATGAGCCTGAGATTGTGTCTGAAAATGTGAATAAAATTGTTGAAAACCTTGTTGAAGAGGATTTAGGTGTCTTTCCTTAGACAACTATTATGGCTGATCAGGTGGTTGAGGATGTTGGAAAGGAAAGTGTTCCTGTGGTGCCTCACATTGGTGAAGCTGTGGATGTCAGTGTTGGTCCACCTGCTGGTCATGTGTCCCATGAAACTAGTATTGAGAAGGGAGATGTTCATCAGGAAGTTCAGGAATCTGATTCAGATGATAATGTACTTTTGTCAAAACTTGCTGGCAAGAAATTTGAAGATGTTCATCAGGAAGTTCAGGAATTTGGGTCCTTTTTATCCCCAACTTGTTTGAGAATTTATTGTCAATCTTCTTCCAAATTTTAATAATCTAACCATTCTAGATTTTCAAAAGGTTCATGTGCATCATCATCCATTGTTTTTAATGTTGATCTAATTAATAAGTTTCTCAATCGAATAGTATCTGTTGTGTTGGGGTTGATGCCCTAAATCTCGTAGGGTCCTATATTTTGCAAACATTGCATGAACAAACTTTTTAGGTGATTAATAAAATATATGATATTTTATTCACTTTGTCTATAAAATATGTGTTATTTTAGTTGCATTAACCACAAACCAATAAACTAAACATTCAAGGTTATCATTGTAACTTAAACATGTATATGGAGACATATAGGTGGATCATGTTTAAGTGATAACCTAAACGGTCTGTAGTAGATGGATAAGGTTGGGTACCTTATCCTGGTGACACTACGAGTATGGCCCGCTTTGTAGGTGTTACAATCGTTGTAAAGTGCTATAAATGATCTGATCCTGATCATTCATGTATTAGACATGCGAGTAGGGATATTCTATACAAAGTGGAGTTTGTATAAGACTAGACCACGGAATGTTTAGTCTCATTATATAATGTCGTTCATAATAGAGACTTACATTTCACCAAGATCACTATAGGTAACATCACCTAAATCCTGAGTGAGTTGTGAACTTCTATGAGGGCGATCCTTTGATTTGTATAGTGAGAGTGGCCAAATCGCCGACTCAACAAGCCTACCATTTTGAGGATTTGTCTGATTGGGGAGCTGGGAATACAACTACACAAGATGGAATTCACTACTTCCCCAAAGCAGGGGTAAGTAGATAAATTGCTCCCTTAAGGGTTGATTCTGGGTCTTGAACTATGTGACACCACACCTTCTCCTGGTCCGAAAGGGGTTTAGTCATAGTAGGACTATGATCTATTGTTCATTAGAGGGATCAGTGCTACTTAAGAAGTTAGATGTAACTACAGGGCCAAAACGGTAATTTGGTCTAGTTGTACTTACGAGCAATTTGTGAAGGGTCATCATATTGTTGATTGGTTATATCCAATGAGCACAGAAATATATCTGTAGTATGAAGAGTGCAGCTGTCAGTCTTTAGTGGAGTGCCCGACAATTAATGGATGGTGAATAATTTAATTAAAGAGTTAAATTAATTATTCATGTACCGTTGGAGCTTCAAGCTACAGATCCATGATGTCTCCTTGGTAGCTTAAAAGGATTTAGTTGAGAATCAGTTTTTGGGTTAATTTGAATTGTTCAAATTAATAAGAGGGATTTAATTATATATGATATAATAAAATTATTCCCATTATATGTGATATAATTGTCATAATGTGTTTGATACATTATAGTTTAATGGGAGAAAATAAATATTTGAATAAGATTCAAACATATTTTCTATGAATGTAATTCATCGTTGTTAAATTTAATATAAATTAGATCTATATTAAATGCCATTTAAAAGAGATATTTATATTAAATTATATGTTATTATTATTTGAATAATATTACCCATCTTTTCTCTCCGCCCACTTTAGTGGGTGGTTATGTTTTTTATGGCAAAAAAGAGAATACAAGAAAAACAATTTTTCTTCTTCTTCAATGTTGAAGTTGTTGAACGATTGAGAGTCTTTACAGAAGTGTTTTGTGTTCTAGAGAATTCTCAATCTTCTTCCTCCACACATTAAACCTTTCCCTCTAACCAAAATAATCAAAGCCCACAACTCGTAGGTTCTCACCATGAGAATACCAAGGACTCTTTTGTGGTTTTGTCTGTGTTTTGGTTCGAGAGAATCTTGAAGAAGGTCTTCAAGAAGTTGCTGATTTCGTTCGAGAGAGGATTCGTGAAGAAAAAGGTCTTCAAAGGTAATGTATCTGAACCCTTTTATTGAAAAAGCATGTTGTAGTTTATTTTAAATGCATATCACCTGTATGTTTACTGTAAATTTGGTATTCGATAATTTATGGAATTTGGACGATCCGTTTCCACTCAAGGTTCTCCTCACACGAGTTCCTTCATGTTGATGTTCCTGAGAAGCTGCCTTCCTAAAGAGAGCTTGCATTTGAGTTGACTAGAGAAGCAAGGACATGCTGGCCTAAGAAAGGGCAGTTATCTATTGCAATCTTGAGCTCCAAGTATGTTGTTCTTCACAATGTTGGAATCTTCAACTGGTGTCCCTCTTCTCATAAGTTTGGGTTGTCAGTTTCTTTTGCTAATTTGTTATTCTAGATCGGTACTGGTGTTCTGGTTGATTTTGGAACCTTTGCACTCAATCAGATCAAAAGACACATCGGGTCACAAGCCTTAAAGTTGCCCATTTGCTACCCTTAATTGATATGTTGTGATTTTTTGGCACAGAAACCATATCTTATTGGCCCTAACAAGGTTGTTAGCCTTGCTCCTACACAAATTTCTTTTCATACGAAGTTTTTCCAAAACTTTCATATGTCTAACCTTACTGTGCCATCTACAACAGACTATGTTGATGGACTAAGTTAGGGGTTCATATAATCTCTTTTTGGCAGTCGTGTTCTACAACATCTGTCTACTGAACTAAAAGAAATTGATGATGAGCTATTGAAGCCAATGGAATGGAGAGAGTTTATGGGTAGGTTGGTTCAAACAATATATGCAATCTTGGCACGTTCTATTTGAAGGAAATCAGAAGCGAGATTTCTATGAGGAACGGAAGAACGATAATTCCAAATTACAATCATGAACGAACAATGCATTTACAGTTGACTTCAAACAAACGATTATACAAATAACTCCAGAAATTACAGCATGAACAATACAAATGCATAAAGAGATCAAACTCTACGCACAATGGCAGAGGCGTCTCCACGCTCCGTTGTGCACGAACGCTCAAATGACAGCAGCCTCGAACGCCTGATCTATACGACCATAACACTGCATGAAGACTTCATGCTCGCCCTCAATGATCTCCTCGGTCACGAACTCCTTCGCAACACGAACGGCCTCCACAGCACAACGAACAGCCTTCAGAAAACCTCAACGATGTCGAGTTGAGTATGACACCACCAACAAGGCTACCTTGGTATTCTCGGTGTGAGAATCCAAAAGGTGGGCTCTGTTTGGACATGGTGTGAGGCAGACGAATGGAGGAGACACCGATTGCTTACACGAATAGGCAAGTGGGAGATGGCAGAGACCTATTGCATAGGTCGATGCCCAATCATTTAGATAAAGCTATGCGATCGTCTAACAAAAGCTATGCGATCGTTTAGCTCATCATTTAGCTCGGTCTGTTGCCTACAGACTCTACACGATCATTTACCTTGGGCCATCGATCGTCTAGCAAAACTATGCGATCGTTTAGTAAATATTGTACGATCGTTTAGCTTGCCATTGCATGATTGTTTAGCTCGCACAGCCGTCGTTTACTAAATCCGAATTTACTTGACGATTTCGTGAGTTTCTTTTGCGCGAGAGAGAAAAACTCAAAGAAAACCTTTCAGCGTTTGTAAAATTTCTTTTCAAAATAGGAAAACTATTTTTCTTTTAAACTCACGGTTACCATGATTCAATAACCACCCACTACTTTGGTTATTTAAAAGAAAAAGAACAATTATCCAATAATTAATATTATTATAAACATAAATGATTACCAACTTATCATACTATATTTATAACCTATAGTTTTAATATTTCATCTCATGAAACATATAAACCATAGTTCTTTTTCTATTCCATGGTATTTAATGTAAATCTCGTTTACATCAATCCTCCACTAGATGTATCATATACATCATACTGATTATATAATATATAATCAAAATACCTCTTGTTAATTTGAACATTTTAAATCAACACCAAGAATTGATCCTCAACTGAATCCATTGAGCTACCAAGGCGACCTCATGGACCTGTAGCTCAAAGCTCCAACGGTACGTGAATAACTGACTAAACTCTTAAGTCACGGGATGCACCATTCGTTAACTTCCAGGCACTCCACCAAAGACCAACAATTGAACTCTTCTTACTATAGATATATTATGTGTCCATCTTAATCAATCAGCAGTGCGGCAACCCTTCACATATCGCTTGTAAGTACAGCTGGGACAATAACCGTTATGCCCCTATAGTTACATCTATCTCCTTAAGTACCACTGATTCCTCTAATGAACATAAGTCATAGTCCTACTATGACTGAGTCTTCTCTTCCAAAGAGAAACTGTGGCCACTATGTTCAAGCCTCGAAATCAGCCCTTAAGGGAGCAATCTCTCTACTTATTCCTGCTTCGGGAAAGAAGTGAATT
The DNA here is from genome assembly GCF_027475165.1 of Benincasa hispida. Taxonomy (NCBI): domain Eukaryota; kingdom Viridiplantae; phylum Streptophyta; class Magnoliopsida; order Cucurbitales; family Cucurbitaceae; genus Benincasa; species Benincasa hispida. Next base: position 49,982,557 of record NC_143489.1, on the reverse strand, counting down.
CCATCTTATGGATTGAGTTCCCAACTTCTAGATCAGACAAGTCCCCAAAAAGGTAAGCATGTTGAGGTTGCAATCTGGCCACTCTAACCCATACTAATCAAAGAACTACCCTCAAAGGCAGGAGTTCTCAAAACACTCAGGATTGAGGTCATGTCACCTATGGTCGTTTAGGTGAGATGCAAGTCTCTAGCATCAACGACGTTATATATAGAATCTAGACATCTTGTGGTCCAGGTCTTATACAAACTCTTTATATAGGACACCCACGCTCCACGTCTCCACATGAATGGTCAGGATCTACCATCTGTAGTAGTTTATAACACTTGCAAACCTCTACAAAGCGGGCCATATCTGTAGTGTCACAAGGATCATGTATCCCACCTTAATCCTTATACTACAGACCTATTTAGGTTATCACTTAAGGCATGATTCAATTGTATATCACATATACATGCTTAAGTTCACATAAGATAGCCAAGGAGCTTTGTTTATTGGATATGAGTAAATGCTAGAATTAAATAACACTTATTTTATTCATTGAACAATGTGTATCTTTACAAAACAACGAGGACACCAATCCCAATTCATGGATTGGACTGATACCGACTGACAATCCCTACTGCATAGCAAATGTCGGGTCTCGTACACAATATTGCATACATCAAGCTTCCTATAATAGAAGCATAGAGAATCTGTCTCATTTTCTTAACCTCTTGAGGTGTCTTAGGACTTTGATCCTTAGACAGAATGATTCCATGCTTGAAGTGTAACAAACCCCTCTTGGAATCCTACATTCTATAGATGATCAACATTTGATCAATGTACGATACCTGAGACAGGGCTAATCGTTTGTTCTTGCGTTCCTGAATAATCTGGATCCCAAGAACATACTATGCCTCACCCAAATCTTTCATTTAGAACTAGGCAGCTAGCCAACTCTTAATGTCAGTCAGATACCCTACATCATTCCCAATGAGTTGGATATCATCCACATACAGTATCAGGAAAGCTACTGAGCTGTTGATGATCTTTTTGTAAACACAAGGCTCATCAACGTTTTGATTAAAGCCAAACGACTTGACAACAGTGTCAAATCTGATGTTCCAAGATCTAGATGCTTGTTTTAGCCAAAAAATGGACCTATTAAGCTTGCATACTCTTTGCTCTTGATCTGGAACTATGAACCCCCCTAGTTGAGTCATATAGATGGTCTACTCAAGATTACCATTAAGAAAGGCAGTCTTGACGTCCATTTGCCATATTTCATAATCATAAAATGTGGCTATGGATAGAAGAATCCAGATAGACTTCAGTATGACAACAGGTGAGAAAGTTTCCTCATAGTCAACTCCCTCAACCTGGATATAACCCTTTGCCATGAGCCTAGCCTTAAAGATTTGCACCTTTCCATCTACACCTCTCTTTTGCTTATAGATCCACTTACACCCAATAGGTCTTACCCCATCAGGTGGATCAACAAGCTCCCAGATGTTATTGAAGTACATAGACTCCATTTCCTGGTTCATGGCCTTAACCCATTCATTTTTGTCAACATCCTTCATTGCTTTCTTAAAAGACAACGAATCCTTGATCCCATAATTCGTAATGATGTTATGGGCTTCAATAAAACCCATGTAGTGATCTGGTGGGTTCATAACCCTCCCACTATGTCGAGGCAATCTCAACTCTTGAGCTGGTTGACTAGACGTCCCGACCTCAACAAATCTTGTTGATCTGTCAGTCTGTTCAACAATTCTTGTTGAACCCTCAACAATCTCAGTCTCACTTGAGATCTCACGTAAAACGAGCTTACTTCGTGGCTTATAATCCCTCATGTGGTCTTCTTCCAAGAAGATGGCATTAGTGGAAACAAACACTTTGTTCTCACTTGGATCATAAAAGTATCCTCCTCTCGTTTCCTTGGGGTAGCCTACAAAGAGGCAAACCTTCGAACGTGGTTCCAACTTCTTTGGGTTAGTCACTAGCACTTGTGCCAGACAACCCCAAATCTTAAAGTGGCGTAAACTACCTTTACGACCTCTCCATAACTCAAAAGGTGTTTTAGAAACACTTTACGAGGGAACGTTGTTCAGGATATAACATGCAGTCTGTACTACATAACCCCAAAACGAGTCTGGAAGATGAGCATAACTCATCATAGACTGAACCATGTCCAACAAGGTTCTGTTTCTCCTTTTTGATACACCATTTTGCTGAGGTATACCAGGGGCCGAGAGTTGGGACGCAATCCCATGTTCTATCATATAGTTCTGGAATTGGAGGTTCATATACTCTCCACCATGATCAGATCGTAGTGTTTTTATCTTCTTACCTAACAAGTTTTCAACTTCAGCCTTATACTCCTTGAACTTGTCAAGGGCTTCAGACTTACATTGCATTAGGAAGAGAAACCCAAACCTTGAATAATCATCTATAAAAGAGATAAAATATTCATACCCACCTCGAGCTCTAATATTCATCGGACCATAGAGGTCTGAATGTATAAGTTTCAAGGCTTACTTGGCTCTGTAACCTTTTCGAGTAAAAGGTAGTTTGGTCATCTTGCCTTCGAGGCATGATTCACATACTGGCAAGGAGTTTTCTTCTAAACTCTTTAGAAGTCCACTTTTCACCAACTTCTCAATCCTATTGAGGTTGATATGACCTAACCTAAGATGCCAAAGATGGGCGTTTTCCTTTGGAGAAACCTTTGGTCTTTTAGCTATTGTTGTCGTATTGAACATTTCAGTGTTAAATAAGGCTTTTATGACCAACGACCTTAGTAAATATAAGTTATTTTCCATTGAACCAAAACCAATTTCCATTCCATTCTTGAAAATAAACACTTTATTCTCAGAAAAGGAGACAGTGTAGCCTTGTTCAATGAGACAAAAGACCGAGATTAAGTTCCTCTTAATAAGAGGAACTACAAAAACATTATCTAGTAACAGATCACGTTTCTTGTCAAAAATAACTTCAGCCTGCCTACAACAACAGTTGAAACAACCTCACCAGTACCGACTCGAAGAGTCATCTCTCCATGTGGCCGCGTTTGCCAAGAACTGAATCCTTGGTAAGAGAAACTAACATGACTGGTAGCACCTGAATCGATGATCCAGGCAGAATAATCATTCTCTACCAGACATATCTCCAAGACCAATAAATCACATTTACTGTCTTGTCTCCTCTTTTGGAGAGCAGTGTGATGGAGGTCGTTTGCCATGAAATTCGTTTCACACGATTCTTTCCACTATAAGTAATCAGTCATTTTTAAAATCTTTAAACGGAAATACGAACAAGTTGCTGAAAAGAACACATTGACCTACATTAGGTTTTAAGCAAATACCCGTTGTAAAACAAAACAACATCCAATAAGGTTTTAGCAAAACTAACATGAACCCCGTTTGACATCTAGTTTCGCAATGACGCTTCAAAGGTTTAGGACAAAAGCTGCTGAAGGGAGGTCAGTTATCCCTCCTCTGAATTTAGAAGTTCTCAACCCGTCATTAATACCAGAACAACTCTTGTTCCTATAATGACAAGCTATCATTATTTTGGCCAAGAGATCATTAACTTATTTAACAATATCCTATAAGTGTGACCCGCCATTTTAAGCCATAGAGGTCCGTCCCAAAAGGCCAATCCGAAGGGAAAAAAATCTGATTGGGGAAAAACCTAAAGAGACCCTATCCATTTCTGAAGTTCACTTTGATATTGACCAACTGCACAAAACCCATCCATAGGGGGACGCTCTGAAGGCGACACGAGGGCGTACAGAATGATCTCACGGTGTGAACCAATGACAGGGACCATAGGACGTGTTGACACATACCCTTCACTCACTTACTATAAATACTCTCTTTGTTCACCTTGATATTAACTCATGCAAACACCATTCGAAGGGGGATGCATCCTGGGTATCTCGAGGCCAAACATGAATCTCACGGTGTGAACATACAGGGAGAAACGTGAGTCTAATCATAGACATATCTGATATGCCTCTTCCTCCCACTGAGTATTATATAACCTAGGGTTTAGCTTACATAGAAAAAACACGGCTAAGGATTTTAACTAAGTGACTTTTAGGTTTTCTCAAGATTAACATTTACCTTGGATAGTACAACTTTTTGATCATCATCCATTAAACTCTTTAACGGAATATTTGACCAAAACGTCACATGCTTGTTGAAAATCTGTCTAATTCACCTTTTCAGGTAGGTTTCTAGGTAGGGGTGTTACGTTTCCGTCAACTTAAGAACCTCAGCCTAGCCAGAACCCACCTTAGACAAAAGGTCCCTTATAGATAGATTTACAACAAATTTAATCTTTTAATCAATCAATTTAATCCTATTAAACCGATTTTAAAAGATTAATCTAGGTTACTAAACTCTTTAGAACCATTTGAACTTAGGTCTATCTCAATCCAATTTTAAAACCCTTTTAAAAAACTTCAGTTCACCCTAAGTCTGCATGCAACTCTGAATTATTGATTGTAGGTCTAATTTTCTTTATAACACTTATAAACGGAAACAACCACAATGCTAAGCTAACACATGCAAGGCATTCATAACGATTTTAAACAGCCTAAATGTCATGCTCAATACATTGTCCATTCATTGCTACTTCTTTTATATAGCACTTATACAAAACAACAATGAAACAAACAAAACATGCTTCCATTCACCCTTAGACTATAACAATTATAATAAAAGGATAATGCATGATAATGCTCAATGCATGCAAAATATAACTCTTATATTTCATGATGCATGTGCATGTTTGCAAGTAATTTCTTCATGCAAGATTATAACATTTATAATACATGATGCATGAATAATTGCACAACCTAAAGTGGGTTTTTAATTATATGACAAACACTTTTGGCATATAAGCACCATACATCACATGTATAAGCAATAAAAGTTGATAAACCGGGTAAAATTTTCTTAAAACACAAAAGAAAAGCTAACTATTACAAAGACAAGGAGTCTTCATTTCAAATAGGTGAACCGGGTCTTGAATCGCTCGGTAAAGCATCGCTTATCCAACCATCCATCTTGTATTAAGAACCCTGCGATCGTCTACACAATAAAACAAACACTTTGTTCTATCGCTTACCAGCGCTCCTAGAGTTAAACGATCGTTTAGCATTTACTATATGATCGTCTAGAAAAATCCAAACGATCATTTAGTTATTACTACACGATCGTATACCTTTATTAAGCGATGAAGCCTAAAGTACACGATTGCTTAGCATGCTCCACACAATGCCCGCCTTCCGCGATCATCTAAGCGACTATGATGCTGCGAAGCACCATTGTTTAAGCGATCGCTTAGCTAGCGTCTCCGTATCGCATACACACGATAGAATAGGTAGTAACTAAGCAATGAAGCTTGCTAACTGCACGATTGTCTAGCGCGCGCCTTCTACTAAATGACGAGCATCGAATGCTCCTACTATGGTCACCTACCTCCAGTGCCTACACGATTGCGCAACCAACGCCACGCGATATGGTAAATGATTTACCCCATCGCTTAGCATTAGTTAAACGATCGATTAGAAAATACTACATGATCGTCTAGATAAAAAAATCTAAACGATCGATTAGTTAAATCCCAACGATCGTTTAGTTAAATCCCAACGATCGTTTAGTTAAATCCCAACGATCGTTTACCTGAGGCTACACGATCTGACCAACGCTTGGTGTTCTTCTTCATTGAGAACTTCATCGCCATGCACCGAAGCTTAATCACGAATGACTCGAAAAATTCGAACTTTTCAAATTACAGACTTGATTGCAAAGTTAATTTCACCCAAAAAACACAGGGGCCCTTACAATTAACACTTTGTAATACCGAAAGCTTTAATAAAAAGACAATTTAAACCCAAAACATTCATCAATTCATCCACAAATGCAGAAAACGGTTAACCACAAATGCAAAAATCTACCACGACTGAAAAATGCATTCAATTCAGATCTGTAATTTGGAATATCAAAGAACTTGGCTCTGATACCAATTGAAGAAAATCGGAAGTGAGATTTCCATGAGCGGCGGAAGAAAGATAATCCAAATTACGATCATGAACAAACAATGCATTTATAGTCGACTTCAAATAAACGGTTATACAAATAACTCCAAGAATTACAGCATGAACAATACAAATGAATAAAAGATCAAACTCTACGTACAATGGCAGAGGCATCTCCACGCTCCGTTGCGCACGAACGCTCGAATGACAGTAGCCTCGAACGCCCAATCTACACGACCACAACACCACACGAACATAGCATGAACATTTTGCGCTTTTCATCAACGATCTCCTCGATCACGAACTCCTCCGCAACACGAACGGCCTCCACAGCACCACGAATGGTCTCTAGAAAATCTCGATGGTTTCGAGTTGAGTATGACACCACCAACAAGGCTACCTTGGTATTCTCGATGTGAGAATCCAGAGGGTGGGCTCTGTTCGAACTTGGTATGAGACAGATGAATGGAGGAAACACCGATCGCGTACACGATTGGGCAAGTGGGAGATGACAGAGACCTATCACATAGGTCGATGCCCAATCGTTTAGATAAAGCTATGTGATCGTCTAGCAAAATCTATGTGATCGTTTAACTCGGTCTGTCGCCTATAGACTCTACATGATTGTTTACCTTGGGCCAACGACCGTCTAGCAAAACTATGCGATCATTTAGTAAATACTGCACGATCGTTTAGCTCGCCACTGCACGATCGTTTAGCTTGCCCAGCCTTTGTTTAGTAAATTTGAATTTACTTAACGACTTCGTGAGTTTCTTTTGCACGAGAGAGAAAAACTCAAAGAAAACCTTTCAGCTTTTGTAAAACTTCTTTTCAAAATAGGAAAACAATTTTCCTTTTAAACTCACGGTTGCCATGATTCAATAACCACCCACTACTTTGGTTATTTAAAAGAAAAAGAATTAATTATCCAATAATTAATATTATTATAAACATAAATGATAACCAATTTATCATACTATATTTATAGCCTATAGTTTTAATATTTCATCTCATGAAATATATAAACCATAGTTCTTTTTCTATTCTATGGTATTTAATGTAAATCTCATTTACATCAATCCTCTACTAGATGTATCTTATACATCATACTGATTATATCATATATAATCAAAATACCTCTTGTCAATTTGAACATTTCAAATCAATACCAAGATCTGATCCTCAACTGAATCCATTGAGTTACCAAGAGGATCTCATGGACCTGTAGCTCGAAGCTCCAATAGTACGTGAATAACTGACTAAACTCTTTAGTCATGGGATCCACCATCCGTTAATTGCCAGACACTCCACTAAAGACCGACAGCTGAACTCTCCTTACAACAAATATGTTATGTGTCCATCTTAATCAATCAGTAGTGTGACAACCCTTCACAGATCGCTCGTAAGTACAGCTGAGCCAATAACCGTTATGCCCCTATAGTTACATATGTCTCCTTAAGTGCCATTGATCCCTCTAATGAACATAAGTCATAGTCCTACTATGACTAAGTCTTCTCTTCCAAAGAGAAGTTGTGGCCACTATGTTCAAGCCCCAGAATCAGTCCTTAAGGGAGCAATCTCTCTACTTATCCCTACTTCGGGAAAGAAGTGAATTCCATCTTGTGGATTGAGTTTCCAGCTCCAAGATCAGATAAGTCCCCAAAAAGGTAGGCATGTTGAGTTGGAAATCTGGGCACTCTCACCCATACTAATCAAAGGACCGTCCTCAAAGGCAGAAGTTCCAAAACACTTAAGATTGAGGTCGTGTCACCTATGGTCGTTTAGGTGAGATGCAAGTCTCTAGCATCTACGGTGTTATATACATAGTCTAGTCATCTCGTGGTCCAAGTCTTATACAAACTCTTTGTATAGGACACCCCCCTCCACGTCTCCATATGAATGGTCAGAATCTACCATCTGTAGTAGTTTACAACACTTCCAAACATCTACAAAATGAGTCGTATCCGTAGTGTCACCAGGATCAGGTATCCCACTTTAATCCTTATACTACATACCTATTTAGGTTATCACTTAAGGCATGATTCACTTGTATATCACATATACATGCTTAAGTTCACATAAGATAACCAAGGAGCTTTGTTTACTGGATATGAGTAAATGCCAGAATTAAATAACATTTATTTTATTCATTGAACAATGTGTATCTTTACAAAACAACGAGATTCCGGGAGAATCAGGACACCAATTCCAACACTATTGGGGCATCTTCTTCTCATTCCCAGTCTTAATTTTTAAGCCAGAAAGGGCGAGTGTTAGGTGCTGACAATGATGGTTATGGTTCCCTTGTTTGGAGTTTCTTTTTTGGTGGTTTCTGATCACTTGATGATTTGATGCTTTGATATTGTGTCTGTTTTTTTTTTTTTTTTTCCTATTCTTGAAGACTATGTTATTTTGCTTTGGCTATTTTGACTGGACTTGTTATTACTAAACTTGTTAAGACTTTGTTCCTGACATTTCAAACTTAGTAACTTCTTTTCTTATTTTTTATTCTGCCTTAAAGATATAAGCCCAAGGGAGAGTTTGTTGGAGATTTCGTTTGATTGGCTTTAATCTTAACATCAAGTTTAGACATCCAATATTTCCTACATAATATTTTTTCCTAATCTAGAAAATTCTAGCAAATATGTTTTGTCCTATATTTTCCTTTAATTAGGTGTGAATTATCTCTTCCTATTTGTGAGTTATTTAGTTTTCTGAATATGTTTATAAAAGGTTTATTAATATTGAGAGCCACATCGAAGAAGTTGAATTATATTTTTCGAGAGCAAGACGATTTTTGTACTTTGGCCAGACTGCTCTACATTGTGTACTTACTCGTTGTTTATTATTCCGCTGTGCAAGTTCTTCATATGTTGATTGCAACACTTTGAAGATTATCTTGATTTAGAGGGAGACTAAGCCCTAGCTGCCAAAGAAGGGATTCTCAGTCTTAGGGAGAGCCTAAAACTCAACTTCGGGGAACACAGTTCTCCATTTTAGGAGGATCCTAAGATTAATCAGTGAAGGGAGTTCACTAACTTGAAGGAAAGATATCATTATCAAAGGAGTCACATCACTAATATCAAGCTTCTGGGAAGCCTAAGTGTTGGGGTTGATACCCTAAATCTCGTGGATCCGGTAGTTTGTAATTGTATTGTACAAACAATTTATTTATAAAATTTGAGGTATTTTATTTGACATTTAGAAACATTAACCCACAAAACCTATAAATAAACATCAAAGGTTATCTTATGTAGCTTAAACATGTATGTGGTGATGTACAGATGGATCATGTTTAAGTGATAACCTAAATGGTCTATGTAGATGGATAAGGTTGGGTACCTTATCTTGGTGACATTACGAATACGACCCACTTTGTAGATGTTACAATTGTTGTAAAGTTATACAAATGATCTGATCTTGATCATTCATGTAGAGATATGTGAGCGGAGGTGTTTTATACAAAAAAGATTTGTATAAATCCAGACCACGAAATGAATAGTCTTATTATATAACACCGTTGATTGTAGAGACTTATATTTCACTAGGATGACTATAGATGGCATGACCTGAATCCTAAGTGAGTTGTGAACTCCTGCCTATGAAGGTGATTCTTTGATTTTCATGGGTGAGAGTGCTCAGTTTGCTAACTCAATATACTTACCATTTTGGGGATTCGTCTGATTGAGGAGTTGGGAACATAGCTACACAAGAAGGAAATGTACTGTCAGGTAAGTAGATAAATTGCTCTCTTAAGGGCTGATTTTGGGGCTTGAACGATGTGGCACCACACCCTCTCTTGGCACGAAAGGGATTTGGTCATAGTTGGACTATGACTTATTATTCATTAGAGGAACCAGTGGTACCTAAGGAGTTAGATGTAACTACAGGAAAAAACGATAATTTTGGCCAAACTGTACTTACGAGCAATTTGTGAAAGGTCATCACACTATTCATTGGTTAAATCCAATGGATACATGAATATATCTATAGTGCAAAGAATGCAGCTGTCGGTCTTAGTGGAATGATCGACAGTTAATGGAAATTGAGTAATTTAATTAAAAGAGTTTAATTAATTATTCAAACACCATTGAAGCTTCAATTTATAGGTCCATAAGGTACCATCGTGATGGAATACCAAGCATGCAATGGAAGCAAGCATAATCAATAAGCAATCTAATTACATTTAATTTGAGTTCTAAAGCATGCTATTTTATAAATTTAAGAAGAACATACCTTTGATGATTTCTCCCAAATTCAAGCTACTCTTCACTCCAAATCAACTCCAAATCGATAGTGAACCACCAAGAGATCTTTTCTACTATTCTCAGCCTTGAATTTGAGTGGTGGAACTCAAATTTGAGTGAATTTGTGAGTGAATTTGTGAAAGTGTTTTTATGGGTTTGAAGAGATAAGAAGATGAAGCATTTCAAGTACCATTTCTGCAACGTCGGCTCACTTCCTCCGTTTAATGGGAGAGTTTTTAACCAGCATTTACATGCAACCACTTCAGCAAAGCTTAAAGGCCAACAACAACTTCACATTTAAAGTGGGAATTGTGTGATTATGCATTAATTACACATCATGCCAAAAACCCACTTCTTCCAAAATTTCCAATTTTTTTCTAATTAATAATTCATAATTAATTTAAAACTTGATTTAATTAATTCATAATTAATTAAACCTAAATTACAAAATCCAATTTCTTAAATTGAATTTAAAATTATAAATTAATTTGATTTTTAATTAATTAAGCAAATTTAAATAATTTAATTTTAAATCAGAATCCTATTCATGTAATTAATATTTAAATCAACATTTAAATATTATACACTCACCAATTTTGTTTAATTTCAACAAATTAAATGTTAATTATATTAAATACAATTATGCAAACCCTGATTCAATTTTGAACTAATTCAAACTCAAAACCCTAATTTCAATTTGAACATTTTTCAAATTGAAATTCAATTTGAACAATTCAAATTGAAATTCAATTTGAACAATTCAAATTGATCATTCCAAATTCACTCAATTTAATAATTCAAAGTGTTCATGTTTTACGGGCTAGTAGAGGGACCTTATGAACCTACAGATCATGAGTTCCAATGATTAAGATTAATTGGCTAAAACTCTTTAGACCAAATTAATCAATATTTCTTAACTATCGAGTCACACCATTATAGCTCAATAGTTGCACTCTTCTCACTGTTGATATATTTTGTAGGATTGTATCAGTAACAGGGGAAGCACAAGAATCATCTAAGCACTCAAATTCACTAGTTTTGGCAAAATATAAAGCATGCTCTTGCAGAAAACAAATGAGTTTCAAGACATACCTCTTGTAAAACTTCTTCAAAGCTCCTTCTCCAGCTGCTATCTACTCCAAATCTTGTTGCAGACCACCTCAAGATCTTTCCCACTATTCTCTTGGTGCTCTAGATTGAGTTGTGGGACTCAAAAAAGTTTGAATCAAGGGATGAAGGAGAAATTCTCACTGTAGTAATCTTGTTGAAGAACTCTTTCTTCAAAGCGAATTTTCTCTCAAATTCTCTATAGATTGCATGCCAGATTTTCACTCCAATCTCTTCATTATATTTCAGATCAACATGCGAAGGAGAGAGTTGTATGAGTTGCAGCTCATGCTTGGAGAAGACAAAGCAAAGTGAATGTCATTTGAGTGAGCAACTAAGGAGATGGATAATGGAAAATCTTCTTTTTCCATTTTGTGTGATTTGATTTTTTTTTCTTTTTCAATTTTATCATAAAATAAAAAATGATTTATAAAATCTATTTTGATTTTAAAAATGAAAATTTTAATTAATTTCATAAATAAATTATTAAATAAAACTTAATTAATTTAATATCAAATATTAAATTAATTTTAACACATATCTATCTTTATATATTTAAATCATATTTAAATATATAAATTCTCCTATTCCGTTTAATTCTCAAATTAAACATGTAATTATATCTCATATAATTACTAATTCCCTTAATTATAATTTGAACAATTCAAATTAACTTATCACGCTATTCTAGAGCTAGTCCGTTAGGAGTTAGTAGGGGGACCTAGCAGACCTACAGATCATGGATTCCAAAAATCCGAGATTAATTGGCTAAACTCATTAGACCAAATATTCGTTAACTAATGGGTCACTCCACTAAAGCCCATAGTTGCACTCCACTCACTGTAGATATATTATGTCCACATGATTTAACCATAATCAGCAAGTCGTCCCTTCACAGGTTGTTCATAATGACGGCTGGGTCAAATATCTATCTTACCCCCGATATTACATCTTGTTCCTCAAGTCCCTACTGATTCTCTAATGAACAACTGGGTTGTGATCCAATCACTAAACCAAACTCTCTCAGCCTCAGTGAAAGGGTGGGGCCCCTTGTTCAAGACTTGGATTCAGTACTTGAGAGAACAACCTTTCTCCTATCCCTAAATATGGTAGGCATGAACTCCGTCTTGCACCCTATGTCCCCAGCTATCTATTCCGTCTTACCCTTGAAATGGGAGTCTTATTGAGCCGGCGCTATTGAGCCAACCCTCATCTATGCAAATCTAAGGGCAATCCCGAATAAACAGGAGTTCATAGTTAGCTCAGGATTAAGATCGAGTTACCTAGGTCATTTAGGTGAAATAGTCAGTCTTATACATTAAACAACGTTATAAAGTAAGAGTGATTTATTTCTTAGTCCTGATCTTGTGAAAACTCATTACATAGGATGCCCACACTCCTCATGTCATAACATGTACGAATTAGGATCACATTGTATGTAGCACTTTGCAACTCTTTGTAACAACTACAGAGTCGGCCACATCCAATGGTGTTACCAGAATAAGATACCCAACCTTATTCATATACCATAAATCATTTTGACTATTTACACGAACCTGATCCACTTTTATGTCTCCATATAAAGTTTAAGTACTCATACAATAGTCATGGGTCTTAGTTTATTGGATTTAGACTTTCATACAATATATGAAATCAATAATAAGTATATTGATTATAGAATATGTTTATCATTTTACAAACTGCGAGTTTTAGGACATAAAACCCAACATATTTATGTCCACATGATTTAACCATGACTAGTAAGTCGACCCTTCATAAGTTGTTCATAATAACGGCTGGGTCAATATGTTGTTTTACCCCTGATATTACGTCTTGTTCCTCAAGTTTCAATTGATCCTCTAATAAACAATTGGTTTGTAATCCAGTCACTAAACCAGATCCCTCTCAGTTCAGTAAGAGGGTGGGGCCCCTTGTTCTAGACCTAGATTCAGTACTTAAGAGAACAACCTTTCTTCTATCCCTAAATCGAATAGGTGTGAATTTCGTCTTTCACCCTATGTCCCCAACTATCTACCCGGTCTTACCCCTGAAATGGGAGGCTTATTGAGTCAGCATTGTTGAGCCAACCCTCACCTATGCAAATCTGAGGATAACCCCGAATAAACAGGAATTCATAGTTAGCTCAGGATTAAGATCGAGTTACCTAGGTCATCTAAGTGAAATAGTCAGTCTTATACAATAAACAACGTTATAAAGTAAAAGTGACTTATTTCTTGGTCCGATCTTATGCAAACTCATTACATAAGACGGCGTCACTCCTTATGTCAATACATGAATGAATCTGGATCACTTTGTTTGTAGTATCTTTACAACAATTTGTAATAGTTACAGAGTAGGCCGCATCCAATAGTGTTACCAGAATAAGGTACCCAACCTTAATCATGTACTATAGACCGTTTTGGCTATTTACTCGAACTTGATCTATCTCTATATCTCTACATAAAGTTCAAGTATTCATATAATATCCACAGATCTTAGTTTATTGGATTTAGACTTTTATGAATGCAATTAATAGATTCAATACCTTTATTGAAGAAATGTTGAATAACATCTTTATTGATAATAGCATATGTTTAATATTACAAACTGTGAGTTTTAGGAGATTTCCATCGAGGAGCGAAATCTTGTTCAACCCAACGAGATTTTGGTCCAGCAGAGAGATCTTGAACCAGTTTGACGAGTTTGACCCGTTGACTGAGCAAGAACCATCGAGGATTGACCAGTTTGACCGATTTTCTTCAAACTTGACCTGATTCACTTTCAAAATTGTTTTTATTGGTCCGATTCAGGTGGTTCACATCCGGTTTCCTTTAAATCTCTCTTTTCGATTGTGGATTGTGAGGAGTTGGGAAAAAATGGTATTCTTCCTCATCCTGCAGTAGAATAGTTTGTTAAAAAAATGATTTGCTCTGGTAAAATCTTCTCTCAAAATATTATCCTATTCTTCTTCCCAAAAATTAACACGAAACTCCACACACTCTTGTGGATTCTTACCCCTAAAGGAGAATACCTTGGTAATTCTTGTCATTTTAGGAGGAATTCATGAAGAATCTTGTCATTTTAGGAGGTTGATTTCTCGAAGGTCCAAGGAATTGTTGGAATATGTCATTTTAGAATAGTTTGGGAATTGTTGCTTTTGAGATTCAAGGTCCAAGGAATTCGAAGAGTTCGTGTCATTTTAGGAGGAATTCATGAAGAATCTTGTCTTTAAGAGGTTGATTTCTCGAAACCCTATTATTCTTTTCACTATATTATTTTGAAAAGCATGCTGTAAAATTAAATTTCTTTTAAAATGCATATTTTATATTTTCTATGTTTTACATTATATGAAAAACTAAAATTGGGACCAATCCTACTTCCACTTCGGACTTCACAATCCTTCACTAAGTACATTTGAGATGGAGTCTCACATCTTGGGGGAGCCTAGGTGACCTGGGAGTTGAGCTCTATGTGAGCCACTGTAGTAATTGGCGTATGATAGATAAGTACTATGTTGTACATTGCTTAACTCATCAATATTAGTGGATTATCTTTCCTGGACACATTTGATGCGCGGAAATTGGAAGTCAATTTTACTCGGCAACCAAATCTCATGGACGCATTATGCGATGCATGTTCCTAAGATATGTGTTGATAGTCATGCGTCGATGGTCATGCGTTGGAATGAAAATTGCGTTAACGAATGTATGCGATGACCATGCGTCCTACCACAAGTTTTCTTGCGTTCATGCCAAGTATAACAGAATGCAAGTTTCTTGGGTAATCTGAGGTCGAACACAGGGACTTGTAACTATATGTTTGTGGTGATGTGCATGCGGCGGTTGAATAAAAGAATAAAAAGGGATGTTGCTAAGTTAATCCTACTCCTACTCCTATCTATCAGACAACGCAATGAGAATATGCATGAAAGGTAGAGATGCAACAAACCTTGACATGAAATGTACAAGACAAGTTAATTAAAAGTTATGTACAAGTTAATTAAAAGAATAATGTACAAGTTAATTAAAAGAATAATGCACAACTTAATTAAAATAATAATGTACAATTTAATTAAAATAATAATGTACAACTTTATAATATAAAAAAATTGAATATACAATAGGAGAGAGCGAGATGTTCAGAGAGAGCGAGATGTTCAGTGAGATACTCTCAATCTCGCTCTCTCCTACAACCTCGCTCTCTTCTTCAATCTTGCTCTCTCAATCTCAGTCTCTCCTACAATCTCAGTCTCTCATTCCCGCTCTCTCCTACAATCTCTGAGAATGGAAGCTCCAATGGAAGTAATATATAAACCCATCTCTGAGAATCAATCTTTCACCATTTTATTCGATCATTGAATTTATCTCAGTCGTTGCCTACTGAGAGAATTTATCATTATTTTCTCAAAATTTTGGTTATTTTGTTTGTATGTAAATCATGTTAGATGAAAGTCCATTCTCGAGTGTGGTAACTTGCATAACTAAACCTTTGTTTTTAGTTTAATTATATAAAAGATGGAAGTTTGAATATTTTACCTTACAGATATGTAACATCTTGAGTTAATTCAAAGTGTACTAATGAATGATAACGTAACATCCATTAATGATAGTTCTTATGATAGTTCTTATGGTTAAATTAATTAAAACCTTTTAACAACGTATGCATGAGAAATGTTGAGGATATGGGATGATTGCATAGGATTAATTAGACTAAGTTTATCCTAATTGTATAAAGAGCATTAGTCATGGTCGCTCTCTCCTTCAATCTCGCTCTCTCCTATAATCTCGCTTTCAATCTCGCTCTCTCCTACAATCTTGCTCTCTCTTACAATTTGCTTCACTCAATTATCTTCGTTGTCGAGGGTTGTAGTTTCGACTTATGTATGTGAAGACTATACAAAATGAGCGAGATTCCCTTCTAGAGTGAGATCCTCATCACAAAATTAGCGAGATTTCCATGTATGTCGAAACTTCAACCTTCGACAACCCTAAAGTGTTTCTTTGTTTGTTGAAACTTCAACCCTCGACAACCCTAATTTACGTATTGTTTCCAAGTTTTTGTTTGTTTGTCGAGTTCTCAACGTTCGACCTCTACATTAATCGAATCTTCAACCCTCGACTTCTAGCCTCTAACTCTAAAACAACAATATTTCTCTAATAAGTTTCAAAACAACAATATTTCTCTAATAAGTTTTGAAAACAACAATATTAATATTAAAGGTCCGAATGGTGGACGTGTAGAAATGTCCATTTTCTTCGTAGGGATGCGACCTATGGGACCCGCCTATAACGAGGCCGGGATTTCCTATTTAGGAGGGTAATGAAGGAGAAAGCGAAAGAAATTCGTTGTATGGAATTTGTGGGCATCGAGTTCCTCATGAAAAAATTTGGTTTGTTTTATTTAATATAATCATTTTTAATAACTTTTACATTCATTCTCAACGAAATAAAATAAAATATTATAATATCATAATCTATTGTTCAACTCAAATATTACAACATTCATGGTCATAAAAGTAAGAAAGTCTTAACTATTAAAACACTTATAACTTAAAAATTACGAAAAAGTTGAGATGAAAATTAGAAAATGACTAATTCTTGAAGTTATGTTTTTTGTAAAGCATTATACATATATATTCAACCGGAAGAAAAATTCGATGTAGTGAATCCGATCCCTATGAATTCTTCATGGATATTAGAATCCTCAACCCGATCTCATTCACGAGCGTGGAGAGAGATAGGATGGGAGGATAATATTGATCATGAGAAACAAGAGTGAGAGTGAAGATGAAGGCGAATAAATGTTGTTGTTCTTCTACGTGAACGGAAAGGACGAAGCAACCAGTTATCGTTGATCTTCTTAAGCCTCATCCACATAACTCTCTTGATTTTGAGAAGAGAGTTGTTTATGCTGTGAGCCACACTCTTCTTCCTGCACAACTGATAGCTCCTCAGAAATAATTGCCTCTTCTCCGACCTCTGATTTGAATAACAATATCGCAACCTTGATTCACTTCTTCGTTCATCATTATTGTAATTACTGTTATCATCATCCTCATCTGAATGGATCAAGTTCAAAGCCATACTAGTACCTTACAGGATTACAATTTAGAACTACATGCAACATATGTATATATATAAGTTTTTAATTTGGAGATGAGAAGGAATGAGGTTGAACTGAAACGCGTAAAATTAAGTTATAATTATGAAGCAACGTCCCTGTGCTAAATGCTTTGAAACAACGCTGCGGGCTACAAATTAAATACTACATAATGTAATAATGCGGCATTCACCTTCATATTACCGCTTTCACAACATTATACATTCCAACTTTCACCATTCAACGCATGGAAGCCTATTAAAAAAAATATAAAATTGGTGCAACGTGCGGTTGAGTTTTGACAAAGAAAGTGCTCTTGTAAGTCAGATCGGGAGAGAAAATTGTTAATTACAACAATTTTTCACATAATGTATTTTTTAGTGGGCCCGAGTATAAATTATTGAATTTCTAGTTTGATTGTTTTCTTTTAATTTCTTTATTCTTTTTCTGCTTATTCGAATGGTAACGAGATTTTTTTCCAACACAAACTTCTACCTATCTTCCTTTTTTGTGACTTTTTTTAACTGATTAAACTTATTATTTCAATATTAAAATTAGAAAATAATTAGAAGCAATACATTTTTATTAGCGCCACTTTCTACTCCTTTCGATCTCATCAAATTCAACTTTCAATTTTAACGATTGGTTGCCATTGTTATCTATGTTTAAATAGGATTTTTGATCTTTGTACTTTCAACTTTTGTTCAATTTGATTTTGATCTACGTATTTTTATGTTTTGTTCAATTTTGTTGATTATATGTACTTTTAGTCCCTATCTACAAAATTTCAACATAAAAGCTAAAATTGAAAATGATGTGACTAAATTAGACCTTTGAAAAATCTAGGAAATAAATTAAATTAATGTAAAAATATAAAGATCAAATTCAACCAATGAAAGTATACTTAAAACTAAGTTAAATATCATTTTGGGGCCAGAAGTTTGGGTTTTGTACCATTTAGGTTCATATACTTTCCATTATCAAATTTTAATTATTGTACTTACCACAATCAATTTTAAAATAAATTTCTCAAGTAGTTTTTGTGAATTTTTGTCAAACTATTTATTCTCTGAAAATGTACTTATACAGTATATATTTTTTTTACATGAAAATTATAATTATTATTTAATCAATTTTGATAAAAACTAAAATATACATAGAATAAAAATCATCTCGATATTTAACTATGATAGATTTGAATTATGCAGCCAATGTATATAGCTTTTCTTCATGAATAATAATACTTGCCTGTCCAATTTTGATATGCCACCTATCTTTTCTTACAAGTAAACTTTTCTTTTTATTTCTTTTTGAACAATTCAACCAGCTGATGGTGATGATGGTCTTATCTTAGAAGTTAACTAGTCCATTAGTATGATGAATTGCCCTTAATATTTTCAGTTGTATTTTGTCATATGTTAAAATTTATTTATTTCTATATAATAATGTAGAATTTGTAAGAGTGGGCTAAAATCAGGATTATATAAAAATATAATATTGCGATTTAACACCCCTTCCGTTGTAAAATAAAATATAATATTTCATTAAAGGATTATACTATAAATAATATGTTTTAATTAAAATTTGAAATGAAGTAGGTAGTTGTTAAAAAAATGAATAAAATAAAGAAGATGTATTAGGTTAAATTAAAATTTATCTAATAGGGATTTTTTTTTTTTTCCGTTTTTATGTAGGACTAAATTCTAATTATAAATGATAAAGACTAAACTCTTTTTTTTTTTAAATTATAGGGACCAAATTTACAATTTAACGTTTTAATTATTAAATTTATTATTATTCTTAAAAAAATATAAAACATCGTATTTTAATTTAGGAAAAATGACCTTTTTGTAATTGAGTTTTTAGGAATAAATGTGTTTGGTCTCTAATGTTTGAAATTAGTTATTTTAGTCTCTGAGTTTTTAATAATAGGTTAAAAAAAATTTTCAACTAAAAAATATATGAAATTTAAATATAAAATTAGTGAAAAATATGATGTGGCAAGATGACTTTAAAAAATATATTTTTTAATATTTTCCACTTCTCTCTCTCCTCTTTCTTCTTCTTCTCTCTTCTCTCCTCTCTCTTGTCATCTCTTCTCCATTATCATTACACGATGACATTTTCTCACTTCTCTTTCTTCTTTCTCTCACAAGGATTAGGAATAAATTGAGAGATTAAAATGGTTAATTTTAATCATTAGGAACCAAACCTACTTATTTTTAAAAAGTCAAGGACCAAAAAACCATTTTTCCTTTAATTTAAATTAAAGTTTAGAATTAAATGGTAACCTACTGATTTAAATCAAAATAAATAATAATAATCAATACACAATTTAAAAATAAATTAAAAAAAAAACTATGCTTGTTTACATTAAAGTTTAAAGTTGAGTAGTTAATCAGATCTATCTAATTAAAAGAAAAATAATATTTAATTTGAATTACTAGATAAAAAATGGGAACTTAAAAAGAATAAAAAAACCAATATAAACTATGATATTTATCATCAATTACTCTATAATTAATACAAAATTTTAAATAAGCTCTGCTTCAGCTTCAGCCACTCGAATTTTCGATATTCCTTTTTATTCACAAAAACAAATAGTCTTTTATCTAATTTCTCTTCATTCTCACTGAATTTCGGTCTTAGATCTTGTAATTCACTTGCTCATACTTTATCTTCAAATGCTCTTTCTGTAAATGCCTCTGTAATTTGGCATAACCCTTTTCCACTTTGGTTATTTTTGGTCGCCAAAATCGTTGATCCTCCTCTAACACTACAAGAATTATAGACCTTAATGTCGATTTTAAACCGACATTAAAGATAATGTTATTAAACCCCTTTAATGTCGGTTGTCTTTAATGTCGGTTTTAAATCGACATTGAAGAGAAAATTGACATTAAAGGGCTTTAATAACACTGTGTTTAATGTCGGTTGGGCTTTAATGTCATTTGCAACCGATGTTAAAGTTCTTTAATGTTGTTTGTCAATTGACATTAAAGCCCTTTAATGTCGATATTAAACTAACATTGAAGTCCGGAATCCATGTCCGTTTTTTCAATTATTGTCCGTTTTCTTTAAACTCCATTGTCGAATCAATTTTTAATATCGGTCAAAAAATTAAAAACGATATTATATGTCTCGTGTTGGGTTAGGAAATATCCGTCATCGTTTTTTTATTAAAGAATATAAAAAAATTGTTCATTGTAATACATGCATATTATATTTTGCATGGCAAGCCAATAATATTTGTCTTTCACCTATGAATTCACTAAACTCAAACCTGAAATATAACAATAGACAGAACAATACACTCTACCACAAAATTAAATACAAAGTTACCTACAATGAAACACACTTCTATAATAATTTATCCGCAAACAAGAATTAATATTTCCAATCCATTCTATAAGTACTCGTCAAATATGAAATAAACACACTAACCAACATTTGTATATCGATAACACACTTTCATAGAACAATAATTATAATTATCAACCACCTTTATAATATTAATAATCATCTCTCATTCACAAATATCAATTAATACTTCCTTGAATACTTACACCAAATATCCCATAAACAAAAAAATTATACATAAATCTTCCAATAAATAGATCATGGTTAGATAACAAATTGTCTATCCACAAACTAACGATTAGTACTTCAGATTCATTCTAAACTTGCATATTTTACTCAAAACTCGTCAAGATTTATTCTAAGCTAGCATTTACATTCTATTGAGACAAAAAACAAGAAGTACATCCCTACTCAAATTGGCCAACACCCGGAGAACACCCACATGTCGGCGAAGAACACCCCGAGAACACCCACGGCCGACAAAAACCAACCGAAAAACAACTGGAGAATACCCACGACAATGACCCACCACCGGAAGAAGCCCACGACGATGGAGATCCAAGCAATACCGATGACGACGACGATCGGAAGTGATGTGCACGACCAAGCTAAGGAGAGAAGAGATGGTTTGGTAAGAGAGAAGTGAAAAAAGAGAGAAGATTTGATATGAAATGGAGAAGATATTTTTTTTAATAAAGTTTAAAAAAATGAGAGGTCTTTAATGTCAGTTTTAAACCGACATTGTAGCCCATCTTCAATGTCGGTTTTAAACCGACATTAAAGATCCGTTTTTTTAAACTAACATTATACATTCGATTTCACTTTTTTCAACCGCCATTAAATCCCAAAATTCTTGTAGTGACTAGTCAATCTTTGAATTTTTTTTTTTTTTTAATTTCTAAGTTCGCCCACCTTTGTCTTGTCTTGTTGCACACTTTTTTTTTTAGTTTTTTATTTTCTTTCTTTTCTTTGGTTTTTACTTTTTCCCTCTCTTTTTTCATTTTTTTCATTTTCTTTTCTTTTTCCAGTTTTTTCTTCATTTTTTTTTAAATTTTATTCTTTTCTTTATCCGATTTGTGCTTCTTTTTTTATTTTTTATTTTTTTTATTTTCTTTCATTTCCTTCTTTTTCCTTTTCTTTTTGTTTCCTTTATTTTTTATTTTCTTTCATTTTCTTTCTCTTTTCTTTCCTTTTTTTTATTTTTCTTTTCTTTCTTCGGTTTTTGCTTATTCATTTTTTTAATTTTTTGTTTTCTTTCCTTTCTCCGATTCTTGCTTCTTCCATTTTCTTTTTTTACTATTTTATTTTATTTTCTTTATCGATTTTCTGCTTCTTCCTTTTTTTTAATTTTTTTTTTCATTTCTGCTATTTTTGCTTCCTTTTTTTTCTATTTAATTTTCTTTTCTTTCTTCAGTTTTTGTTACTTCTCTTTCTCTCATTTTTAAATTTTTTCTTTCTTTTTTTGAATTATTTTTTCTTTTCTTTTTTTCACAAGAATTATGAGGTTGATTTTCGTGCCCAAAACTTGAAAGTACTCCATTAAAATCTTTCTTGAATCATTAAATTGTAACGTTGATCGCCACCTACCGTCAGTTATTGGTGATGGGTTTTTGTTTAAAATAGGAATAATTTGAATCAGAGTTTTGTGTTGGAGAAAGAGAGCGGCAATAAATGTTATATGATAGGAGAAAGGGATCTACACATTATTTGGGGGAATTCACCTAAATATTGGACTTGGAAGATAGACAAAGATGATAGGTTGTCTAATAGCTATTCATTTATTCAGTCTAAAACATTAGCCATTCATTTATTCAAGGCATAAAATCTAGAATTGCAATTAATTAAGTTTTACTATTTTTATCACTTTTAAAATTAAGTTTTAAATTTTACTTCTAATTATATTTAATTAATTAATAGAAATTGACGTCAATGATTGAAAGTAAGTATTTAATGAAAAATTAAGATTAAAAATGTAAAATCTTGAAATCCGTAGACCAAATTGAAACAAAATTCAAATCTCAAGAATAAAGTTGCAACATTTTAAAACGTAGAAACTAAAATGAAACAAAACTCAAAAGTTAAGAAATAAATGTATAACATTTTAAAACCTAAGAACTAATTAAATACATAAATATTATTCCTTCGAGATTAATAATTTTCTTAAAAGAAAAGAAGGACACGTGTGAGGTAATTCTCCATGGCTTGCCGTATGGACACGAATACGGTATCATATAACAAAAACCAATCATCAATAGTTCAATGGTTCAAGGAAGATATATTTGTTGAGTTAGCATTTCATACTGACATGGTTGTTTGATATGAAAGACCTCTCCTATGAACCCACAAGACTTTGACAACAGAATTTTTGCTTCTTTCATTTATTTTTTATTTTATTTTATTTTCTTCTTTTTTCCTTTCTTTTTATTTCTGTTTTATTTCCTTTCTCTGATTAGCTGTTTCTTCCATTTCTTTTTCTTTCTTGAATTTTTCTTTCATTTCTCCAGTTTTTGTTTCATTTTTTCCTTTTAGTTTTCTTGCCTTTTTGCTTCTTCTCGTTTTCTTATTTTTAAAATTTTTCTTTCTTTTATTTGAGTTTTTTCTTCTTCCTCTTTTTTTCACAAGAATTATGAGGTTGAGTTTCGTACCCAAGGCTTAAAAATACTCAATTCATAAGTGACTTAACACCAACAAGCCAATCATCAAGTTTGATTATTATACAAATAATAAATATAAATAACAAATGAAAGTCTATCAATGATAGTCACTAATATTTTCTATCATTGATAACTTAATCTTTGATTATATTTTCATAGTTAATAACCACTTATAGAAATCTATCATTGATATCCAACTTAGTGAATTTAATTAATAAAGTTTAATCTCGAACTAAAATGTAAGTGAAATGCCTAGAAGTTATCATTAATAACATGTTTATCACTAATAGAAGCTATTATCAAAAAGAAAATAGACTTATAAATGTTTGGGAAGGACAAGAAAGGGGCAAAAAAGTGTTTAGTGGCTATGATTGATAGAAGCTACTACTGATAGCATGTTACCAGTGATAGAAGCTAATACTAATAGCATGTTATCGATGATAAAAGCAACCCGATATCATGTTATCAGCGATAAAAGTTATCCAATAGCACGTCATCGGTGATAGAAGCTACCATTGATAGCACGTTATCGGTGATAGAGAACTATCACTAATAGCATGATATCAATGAGATCATTGATAGCATCTTATCAATGATGTTATCAGTGAAAGAAACTATCACTGATAATCACAATATGAGTGATGTTAGTGATATCGGTGATAGAACTTAGGTGATATCTATATATCGAGTTTCTTTCAAAGATGATAACCAGATATAGAAGTCTATCATTGAAAGCCTTAAGTGTTAATATTTCAAGGTTGATTCTAATTGATGAAAGTCTATCAGTGATAATGACTAATAGCTGCTACCAGTGATAGCCATGATAAAAGATTATTAGTGATAGCTATTGTGGTAATCGAAGTTGTTGGTCTTCTTTCAAAGTTGATCACTATTTATAAATCTATAATTGATAGCCACTGATAGCCTTAAGTATTGATATTTCAAGGTTGATTCCAATTTATGAAAGTGAATCAATGATAGCTACAGATAATTGATAGAAAATTTAAAGCTAATATTTCAAGATTGTATTAATTTTCTCAAATTGAAAGCTATCGTTGATAGCAACTATCATCCATAACAATTGATAAAAGCTATTAATGGTAGCAGCTGATAGTAGCTATCAGTAGCTATTACTGATAGCTGCTATAAGTGATAACTTTTAATTTGAGAAAACTAGGAGGAAGCAAGCAAAATGGTGGCTAGGCATGGGTGTTTTAGTCTTTTACCATTTTTGATCTATATATGCAATTATTTTATCTTTGTACTACACATTCTATTATTTTGGGCTTGAATTCTATTTATGCAACTAGCCATATTTTAAGACTTCGATAATTTTTCTAATATATATATATACACACACACATATTGTTAAAATATCATTTCAGTCTTCACATTCTAAAGTTTGTTTAATTTTAGTACTTGAACTTTCAATTGTTCCCCATACTTTCAATAAATTTTAAATTTAATCCCTCAAAGAAAATTTACCGTAATTGATTAAATAATAATAATAATTTTCATGTAAGAAAATATTATAAATGAATATATTTTCAAAATTTATGGTAAAATATATTTTCAAAATTTATGGTAAAAATGCTAATAGATAATAAAAAAATTTCCAAAAAATCAACAATAAACTAGTAATAGAGACTAAATTCAAGATATGTTAAAGGTAAATGAACTAAAATTAGACACTTGAAATACAATAACTAAAATTAAACATACTTCAAAGTAAAGTGTAAAGCCCCAAGCCCAGGATTCGAACAAGGATTGGAATCTAGATACGACAACTAGTGACCCCAGCATTTTCATGTCATCTAGTTAGGTCATTCTTACTTGTCTTGAATACTTCTAGAAGTGAAAGTTGTCCCCACTAACTAACACAAATACTTTCAACATGTTTTGTCTTCAATCACATACATCCTAGGAAAATTTTCAAGAGGTCACTCAACATAGGATTGTTCCAAATTAAGCACATTTTACTTTGGAGTTCCTATAATTGAGCCAATAAAAGTGAAAAATCACATTCTTGGTATACGTAGTGACTTTAAGTTCTTTAAGTCTTTCTTAACCATTCTTTTATGTCCATAGGATCCCTCTCATTCAGATATGACTCGATTCATTCATGTCCCCCTCCTAAACTTGATTCGTTACATATAGAGACCAAAATGGTATTTTAACCTATATATATATATATATATACATAGCAAAACTTCCATACATCCATTTTCTTATGACATATCAAATTAGAAAACTATTTTATATAATTAGTAAAACCAATACAATTATTGTGATTATAAATACAATTAGGCATTACCCAACTTGGTATATCCTCAACTCTTTCAAGATCATGATAATACTTCAAATCACTGAAAAGTTACACTAAAATATAAGAACCTCAAGCAATATTATGCTCAAAACAGACCAATCAAAGGCGAGAAAGAGGCTTATTTTCACCACTTGATCTGTTAAGAAATGGATAATCTGTATAGCCAACAACAGGATCTTGTGTATAGAAAGTCTTCCTAACATACTTGTTCAATGGTGCATTGAGCTTAAATCTCAAAGCCAAGTCAGGGTTGGCAATGAAAAGCCTACCATACGACACCAAGTCGGCGTCTCCGTTCTCGATCGCTTCCATTCCTAATTTCCGAGTGAACCCACCGCTGCAAATGAATGTTCCTTGATAAGCTCTCCTCAAACTCCTCATAAACTCAGCTTCCTCGTCTTCGCTTCCCGGCCTGCCCGACTCTGTCTGGCCATAGGCTGTGTACCGTGGCTGAGTTACATGGAGATAACTTAGCTTTCCACCAACTTCTTGTTGGAGTTTGTTGAGTTGATCGACGACGTGTAGTCCGAGCTTGAGAGGATTGGAATCCATTGCGTCGAGGTGGTCGATGGCAGGAGAAATTCTAACACCAACTCGATACGATCCAATGGCGGAAACTACCGCTTGAACTACCTTCAATAAGAACCGAGACCGGTTTGTGAGAGATCCACCGTATGCGTCGGTTCTATCATTTATACCATCTTTTAAGAATTGGTCAAGGAGGTAGCCATGGGCTGAATGGATCTCAATCCCATCAAAGCCTGTTCGTCATAACACAAACATCAAATTAATCATCGAAATTTATTTCAAGATTGTTAATTGCATTATTTTTTTTTTCATATTGGTAATTAGCAGATTTCCAACTTGCAAATCTTTTTTCTTCCCATAAAAAACAAATGTATTGACAATAAATTTATTCAAGATTCAATTACTTACTATTAGTTTTTTTTTTTTTTCTCTCTTTTTTGAAAGTTATATCTGTTTTCTTTTATGATTTCCTTACCATGGTTGTTATCGTTCTTGAGAAAACATTTGAATTCATAGCCAAATTCTAAAAAAATAAAAACAAACTTAGAAATCATTTGGTAATCATTCGGTTTTGTGTGTTTAATTTTTTAAAATTAAACCTATAAACACCAATTCGTTTTCTGGATTTTAGTTTTTCAAAATTAAGCATATATTCTCTCAATTTCTTACAATTATTTGCATATTTAAGTACAATGGTTAAATTTTTAGCCAAATTCCAAAAACAAAAACAAGTTTTTAAAAGCTACTTTTTTAGTTTTTAAAATTTGGCTCGATTTTTTAAACCATTGGTAAAAAGTAGATAATAAAGAAAGAAATTTGAAAGTGGAAGTAGTGTCTATAGATTTAATTTTCAAAAACCAAAAACCAATAACAAAATAGTTAAGGCACTACGGTAACAATTTGATGTTTTATAGTTAGTTTTTGAAAATTAAACATACAAACATCTTTTTACCTCTAAATTTCTTGCTTTGTCATCTACTCTTTATCATTATTTTAAAAAACAAAGCCAAGTTAAAAAAAAAGTTTTTAAAAACTTATTTTTGTTTTTTAGATTTTGACTAAGAACCCAACTCTTTTATTTAAGAAAAATGTAATCCATTATGAGAAATTGAGAGGAAATAGACTCAATTTTCAATGAACCAAAAATAAAAAACAAAAAGGTTATCAAACAAAACCTTAAGAACTTGTTTTTAGTTTCCAAAACTTGACTTGGATTCTGAAAACATCCAGATAACCAATGAAGAAACTCTTAACTAGAAGTAGTGTTTAGAAACTTAATTTTTAAAAAAATAAAAAACAAAAAACCAAATGATTATCACACAGCGACTTCTTAATTTTTGAATAACATACATTTTCCAAAACACTACTATTTTCTAACATGAGATTTAGGAAAGAATGTTGAAAGAATGTTGTTGAATGTGAAATCAATATTTGTCTGAATGAGCAGAAAATTACAAGTGAAAATAGTGTTGATAAGCAAAGTACCTGCTCGAATGGCATTCAAGGCAGCGTGTCGATACTGCTCGACCACGGCCTCAATCTCGTAAGTACCAAGTGCTCGTGGGCTTGGATATGTGCCATAGGAGCCATCTGGAAGCAGGATTCTCCACCTCTTCGATATGGGTTTGCTTGTGGATGAAATTGGTGGCATCCCACCAGGTTGATAAACTGTAAGTTTATTCAGAATCATCAGAATTAGAGAAGATCAGGAAGGAGATAAGAAACTGATGGCTAAGAACGACACTTTTGATATGTGCTCATGGAGTTGGGGTCTATTTGGATTTACTAAAGAAAAGTGTTTTTTGAAAAATTCATTTTTATTTAATTTTTTTTTGATAAAAACTATTTAACATACACATTCAATGTGTTTTAAAAACTATTATGAATGTTGCCAAACACTATAATTTTTCCAAAATGATTTATTTTCAAATTAAACATTAGAACAGTTAAACTATACACACTCTAGTTTAGTTAGTGCGTTAGTCTCCAATATAAGTTATATAAATAAATTTTGAAAGCTAAATGCGTCAAACTCGTTGTTTAAGCATATAAATACAAGAACTTATTGACTTTAAAATATGGTTAAATTATCAAATTGATCCCTATACTTTGGAATTTTTTCAATTTTAGTTCCTGTGTTTTCAAGAAATCTTAAATTTAATCTTTACTACTAGTTTATTGTGAATTTTTTATTACTTTTTATTTGTTATTAGCATTTTCACTATATATTTTGAAAACATTTCGTATATTGTATTTTTTTTAATAAAAATTATTATTCTTATTTAATCAATTTAGAAAAAGAACAACATTGAAGAACTAAATTTAAGATTTACTAGAAGTACAATGACAAAAATTAGACATTTGAAAGTATAAAAACTAAAATTGAAGAAATTCTAAACTACAAGGACTAAAATAGTATTTAACCTTAAAATTTCGAACACGTACAAAAATGATATATAATATAATTTGATAAACGTATCCCTGCCGAATCATAGTTCGTACCTTGGTGTGAAGCTCGACCGACATGCCAGAGTTGACAGAAAATAATGCTGCCTTTGGCATGAACAGCATCTACCACTGGTTTCCATGCTTGCACCTGTTCTTCAGTGTAAATTCCAGGAACATGGGGAAATCTGCCAAGTTCAGTTTATCAGAGACATGAGATTTTAACAAGTAAATCAAATTATAAGTAATTTTGTAGAAATTGTCTAGACCGACTCAGGTACATCTCAACTAATTTCACTGAATAACTCACCATATATTGAGATTTTGGTTAGTCATAAGCGAGTTTCATGTCATTAATATTTGATTAAAAAAGTGATTTTTAGAATCATCAGATCACCAAAAATTTACCACCTTAAAACTAAAATTGAAGAATGAAATCTAACTTAAATAAATTTTCTCAGCAAAATTAAAGAGTGAAAAGTATTATTCTAAGTATAGATTGTTTTGTATTTCAAATGAAAACTTCATGATATTTATATCATATTAGAATGTAGAAATTGGTAATATAGAAAAAAAAAATCCTCATGTAATGATCCATTAAAAACAACAAAAACAATACTAGTGTGATGTAGATTTTAAAATTCATGCGATTAATACTATTTTAATAAAACTCTCTCGCTTTTATTTTCTCCATGTGTCAATTATAATATTTTATTTTAGGATAAAATTTCTTATAACGAAGAACAACACATTATCTTTAATATCAATATTTATATATTTTAAAAAAGAATTTTAATAAGTAAACACACAAAATTTTAAAAATATATATTCATTTCCAAAATTCACAATATTGAATTATTAAAAATAAATGGTATTATTTTGAACATATTATAATACAAATAATAATATTTAATCCAAAATTCAAGTAAATATAA
Source organism: Benincasa hispida (assembly GCF_027475165.1). NCBI lineage: Eukaryota > Viridiplantae > Streptophyta > Magnoliopsida > Cucurbitales > Cucurbitaceae > Benincasa > Benincasa hispida. The sequence goes on along the minus strand of NC_143489.1, from coordinate 49,952,825 downwards.
TATTCAAATTAGTTCCATAGAAGAAAAAAAAAGTATGAATATTTGTTCAATTTTAGTATATGATTTAGTACATAACACATCAATTACTATCTTAAAGATTAATTTCTCAATTTTATAATTATTAAATTTTGTTTCCTTTTTAAAATATGATATTCGATCATTCACCCTAACCCAAGTTACAAAACTCTCCAAAATCAACGAAAAAAATTTAGTACTACAAAAATATTAAACAAATTTCATATTGTCTTCATTATGTACTTGAGAAAAATAATATATTAGAGATGTTAAATGCTAAATGGAAGTAGTATGTACATATAGTTTTTTTTCCAAGTTGACCCACCTATGCTGCTTTACGCTCCCTTATATCAAATGAGATGATTAAATTACCAAAATAACCCACTCCCCAATTATTAGTGACCACTATCCACGTCAGCAGCAAAGCTGTGGGACCCAAAGATCACTAACTCAACCAATCAACCCCACCACTTTGCTATACTAGTTACTTCCATACTTAATTTACCAGAATGCCCCTAAGAGGAATAAAAAATTTCGAAAGTTACCCAGCGGCGGTAGCGGAGATGGAAGTCCCTTCGCTGATCAGAAATCCACCGTCGGTAGACCTCTGAGAGTAATATTCGGCCAGGGCCGGCCCCGGAATTCCATCTAAAGCTCTACATCTCGTCATCGGAGCCAGAACCACCCTGCAAATCGGTCACCATATCAACAATCATTCAAATTAACCATAACAAACAATCAAACTCTCTCTCCGAGATTGTTAGACCAAAATTAGGGCTAAAATTGAAGAAACCTGTGAGAGAGATCGAATTTCCCCATCCTGAACGGAGAGAAAAGAGTGGCGCTTCCATTTCCATCCGGAGTTTCAGCCATCTGCGATGAGTTCCGATCAGATTTCGCCGACGGTAACGAGATTCAGGAGGTTAATTCGAGATCCCTTTTTTATAGAAGGCGTTTTGAGTGAGTGGAAAGGGGAAATTTTGATGAAGGAATTGTAATTGAATTGAAATGCTTGCGACTGGTCGGCGAAGGAGATACCGATCCGGTGCATCCGCATTTAGAGTAAGGAGCTGTGTGAGTGATTACTCGCCGTTGGATGGATCTTGATTGTGTAGGCTGGTGGGTCCCAGTCAAAGTTAGGGTTTGAAAACTATGTTAATTATGAATATGGTCACGTGTTTATTGCATTGTTAAATGGACGGCTTGGTGGCTTTGGTTTCCCACGCGTATTTTAATTCCACGTGTATTTCATTCTTTTTTCTTTTCTCCAAAATAATTTACCAATATATATATATTTTTTTTTTTCATTTTGCAAATCTATGAAATTCATACTTATAAAGGAAGGCAGGTAGGGAGTGAGTTTATTTCAATAATAATTGATATGGTCTTCTAATCTAGAGATTAGAGGTTGGATTCCTCATCCTTATAATTGATGTAATAAAAAAAATTGAGGTTGATAGTATATATAAGTTTTATGTCAGTTGAGTTATATTCATTTAGATATTTTTTGAACGACACAATTATTATTATTGGTCATAAATTTAAATGATATAATTTGAGTATAATTTGATGTATATTTTTCAAAAGAAAAATTCAGTAAATATATATTAAAAATATTATAATTTTTTTTTTCTTTTATCGTATTAAGAAAATGTAATTAGTTTTAGTAAAAAAAAAATTATTTCAAATGGTAAAACTGTTGAAAATATTTACAAAATATAGCAAATTTTTCGAATTACCAATGATCGACACAGGTAAACTTCTATCACTGCTAGATACTTATAGAAGCTATCAGCGTCTATCATTGATAGTTCTAAAATTTTGTCATGTTTTGTAAATATTTTGATTTATTATTTTATATTTAAAAACAACCCTTTAGTAAACCATCCATTTTACTACAAACTTGGTGAAGTGTATTAATGTTTAGTTAATAGCATTAGATAGCACTTTTAGAGTTAGCAATATTTTAAAAAAATTGTAAATATAGCAAAGTCTATCTGTGATAAAATCTATCGTTGATAGACTCTGACTAGCAATATGGTCTATTATTGATAGACTACGAAAGTTAAATCTAAATTTTTTTATATATGTAAACTCTTTTACATCGTGCTATATCTACTTACACTTCAGGCTTTATTGATATATTTGCAACTGTCCCTTAATTCTTATTTTGAACGCTTATAAATATTGTATTCTTTACTTTAAACTTTTATTCATGAACACCGAACAGAGTTTCGTATACAAAATCAATTTAAAAAGTTTCTCGTGTGTATTTAATAAATATGAAACATATACCTTAATATGAAGCTAAGAAAAAATGATAGTTAAAGAGTAAGAAAGTTAATATTAATGAGTGTGAAATTTCCATGTGCATTTTGATGTAAAAGTCAACGAAATGAGTAAGAAATTTTTAAAAGTTAAAAGGGATTTTTGCCTCAAATTAAATTGTACTACTGAAAAATAAGTCTATCTTTAAGACATGTGTGTGCTGTCCATGCTATAAGTTTGCTCATATAGAGCCTAAAATTCATTTACATTTTTACTTTAATAATTTTAAAAGCTTAGAAAATGAAGATTTCAATTGAAACATTTTGGAAACACGAGACAATATTTTGAGTTTATAGATGACTCTTTTGTTGGGAATGACTAATATAGTAAACGAAGAAAATGAAAAAAAGATTTTATTATCATTTAAAATTAATTCAAAGAATTAATTGTTTGTGATTAATTTCAAGAATTAATCTCAAATAAGTCAAAAACAGTTTTGAAATTAATTTTGAAATGACTTTTTTTTTATTATTTTAAAAACAAATCTTATCTTTTCTTTAAAAGACTCTAAGTTATTGGGAAAACGATATGAGAAAATTGATCCTCTCTCTTCTTTACTCCTTTATGTGGTCTGAGCATAATTTCCAACGATTCCATTCTTTTTCCCAGCGAGTATACACTTGAGCTTGGAAGTTGTGTTAACCTTGGGAACAACCGGCATATGTGATTTAGCATTGAGGTAGTGTTGAATTTTATTTTCAAGACAGTAGATCTTCCACAACACGAACATGATTGAGATCTGAAATTAACGGTGAACAACAATTTGAAAGCAATATTTTTTCTCAATGTTGATCAAATTTGGAAAGATTCTTCCAGATTTATCTACATTGAAACCATTCAACAAAACATGTTGTGAGAATTTGGGAGTGCAAAGAAGAGAGAGCAAATTTCAGCAAACGTGAGGCGAAGGATTCGTTTGTCCCTCTTGTTAGAGTTAGGAACATGCAAGTGGAAGCAATTAGAATCTTAAGTACTTTAATTACATTAATTTTAAAGATTAAACATGCTAGTTCAAAACTGGAAAAACAGAGTTTTAAGAGAAAAACTTGATGTAGTTCAAAATTGAAACGATCCATTGATTTTTTTTTTTACCACGACCACTTCGTGGATCACTGTTAGAGTCTTTTCCGCTATTATCCGACCTTTGAACAGATTGTGGGATCCAAATTTGTGATGAATTTAAAGGAAAAATAAAATTTTGAAAGAGTTGGAGTTATAAACTTTGAGAAAAAGTTTCAGCTTCACCCTGTAATTATATATTATTCCTTAAGTCCACTAATCCTTTAATGTGTTGGGGATGATGCCCTAAACTCTCGTGTCCTATAGTTTGTAAACACAATTTTGAACAAACGCCTGTGATGTATAATATATGATATTTTCTTCACTTATTGTCTTTGTACATTGGATGTTTTATTTGCTTTAGCACAAACTAATAAACTAAAATCCCTGGTTGTCATTATGTAACTTAAACATGTATATGGAGACATACAAGTGGATCATGTCTTAAGTGATAACCAAAATGGTCTGTAGTATATGGATATAAGAGGGAAACCTTATCCTGGTAATGCTACGGATGCGGCTTGATTTGTAGAATAGTTACAAGTGTTGTGACTTGCTACAGATGGTTTGATCCTGATCATTCATGTGAGGACATGCGAGCGGGGACGTCCTATACAAAGAGTTTGTATAAGACTTGACCACAAAGTATTAGCATCTCGTTATATAACGCCGCTCATGACAGAGACTTCACTTCACTAGGATGACCATAGGTAACATGACCATAATTCTAAGTGAGTTGGGAACTCCTGCCTTTGAGGACGATCATTTAATTTGCATGGGTGTGAGTGGCCTGATCGCCGACTCAAACCTACCACTTTGAGGATTTGTTTGATTTAGGAGCTGGGATCTCAGCTACATAAGATGGAATTCACTCCTCTGAAGCAGGGGTAAGTAGATAGATTGCTCCCTTAAAGGGATGATCCCAGGGCTTGAACGATGTGGCGCCACACACCTTCTCATGGCCCGAGAGGGGTCCACACATAATAGGACTATGTTGTATTATTCATTAGAGGGATCAGTGGTACTTAAGAAGTTAGATGTAACTACAGGGGAAAAACGGTAAATTGGCCAAACTGTACTTACGAGCATCTGTGAAGGGTTCAGCTGTCGGTCTTTAGTGGAATGCCTGGTAGTTAACGGATTGGATCTCGTGGCTAAAGAGTTTAGTCAGCTATTCACGTACCGTTGAAGCTTCAAGTCATAGGTTCATAAGGTCTCCTTGGTAGCTCAATGGATTCAAGTTGAGAATCAATTTTTGGGTCAGTTTGAAATGTTCAAATTGACAAGAGGGAGTTCGGTTATATATGATATGATTGAACTGGTTATATATTTGATATGATTGATTTTATGTATGAGATATATTAATTTGGAGGAAAATGGATATAAATATGATTTATATCTTCTGGAGGAGAAAACACTATGATTTATATGTGATATTAAATTATAGGTTAATAAATATAATATGATTATATTTGTTATTTTTAATTGGACAATTATGGGATAATTGTGCCCGCCATTTTCTCCGTAACCATGTGATAGTGTGAAGTTTTATTCAGTTTTCGTAACTGAAGAATAAAATGAAAATTGTTTTCATTTTTCAAGAGATTGCGTAATTCGCTTAAGTAAAGTGTATCCAGTTTATCACTTTGCAAATCAGAGACTACACAATAGCTCATCGTTGCTACATGATCGTATACACGCGCGACTCTTTCTAAATGATCGCCTAAGTTTTTTCTAAATGATCGTTTATATGATCGCAGCCTATTTACTACATGATTGTGTACTTCTTTTAAACGATCAAGCATTGTCTATACGAGAGACCCTACCCTTCTCCCACTTGCTTGGTCGTTATATACGATCTTCATATCATCCCGCCCTCTACCAAATTCTTACAGAGCTCACTCTTTGGATTCTCACACTGAGAATACCGAGGATTCTAAGTGGTGGTGTCATCCCCATTTTTCTTCTGTTCGTGTGGAGGCCGTTCATGAGTAGACGACTAGAGTTTTTGTGAAGGATTGCTTGGATGTTCCAGAAAGAGCGAGAGCAATAGTTCGTTTCGAGAGAACGAGTTTTCGGTGAAGAAAGGTTCTTCAACTAGTACGTCTTTCTTGCTCTCTTGTTCTAGTTTGAAAGCATGTCGGTAATTTGTAGTATAATGCATATCTATTTTATTTGAATGTATATGCAGTAATTCTGTCACAGTGTTTTGGAACGATTCGATTCCGCTTAGAGGTACTCTTGTATAAGAATTCCTTCATAATGAACAATTGGTTTGTGGTCTAACAACGAAACCGAGTCCCTCTCGGGCCAATGAGAGGGTGGGGCCCCTTTTTCGAGACCCAAAGTCAACACTTAAGAGAACAACCTATCTATTATCCTTAGAATCTACCCAATCTTGTAGGACTATGTCTCCAGCTATCTACCCGATCTTATCCTTAAAATAGGAGGCTTATTGAGTGGACGAACTCGGATCACTTTTACCTATGTAGATTAAAGGATAATCCCGATTAAACATGAGTTCATAGTTAACTCAAGATTAAGATCGAGTTACGTAGGTCATCGTATTAATATAGTCAGTCTTAACAGTAAACGATGTTATAAGTTAAAAATGACTATTTCACGGTCCGGTCTTATGCAAACTCATTGCATAAGACACCTCCATTCGCATGTCTTCATATGAATGATTTACGATGACATCGTTTGTATTAAATACAAAGTGAACGTCATCTATAGTGTCCCCAAGATAAGGTACCCAACCTTATCCTTATACTATAGACCGTTTTGGCTATTACTCGAACTTGATCCACTTTTATGTCTCCACATCTAGTTTAAGAAAGCTAAGTGATCATTTAGGGAAATGGGAATGATTGTTTAGATGCCGGTGTGCGATTGTTTAGAAGATGAGACGCTATCGTATAGGCTCTCAAGCTAGACGATCGTTTACGTTTCCACACCGATTGGGAATTTTCGAACTTTTTGTAAAATGAAACAAATTTTCATTTTATTCTTCAGTTACCATAACCGAACACGAATGCTCCCACTAACACACGATTGAGGAGAATATGTCGGCCAATTATCTCATAACTAACCAAATTAATAATAAATGAATATGTAATTTCTCATCCACTTGATATAAATCATATTTATATCTAATTTCCTTCAAAATAATGTATCTCATACATTTAGCAAATTATATCATATATAATTAACCAATTCAATTATATCATATATAATCGAACTCACTCTTATTAATTTGAACATTTCAAACTGGCCCAAACATTGATTCTCGACTTTATCCAAGCTATCTAGGGGACCTAATGGACCTATGGCTCGAAGCTCCAAGGGTACGTGAATAGCTGACTAAACTCTTTATCCACGAGATCCACCATCCGTTAACTGCTAGGCATTCCACTAAAGACCAACAGCTGAACTTTTCTTACCACAGATATATTTCTGTGTTCATCGGATATAACCAATCATGAGTATGAAGATCCTTCACAAATGCTTGTAAGTACAGCTGAGCCAATTAACCGTTATGCCCCTGTAGTTACATCTCACTCCTTAAGTACCACTGATTCCTCTAATGAACAATACAACATAGTCCAACTATGTGTGAACACCTCTCAGGCCAAGAGAAGGTGTGTGGCGCCACATCATTCAAGCCTTGGAATCAGCCCTTAAGGGAGCTATCTATCTACTTGCCCATGCTTCGAGGAAGGAGTGAATTCCATCTTGTGTAGCTGAGTTCCCAACTCCCAAATAAGACGAATCCCTAAAATGGTAGGTTTGAATCGGCAACTTGGCCACTCACACGCATACAAATCAAAGGACTGCCCTCAATGGCAGGAGTTCCCAACTCACTCAAGATTGAGGTCATGTTACCTATGGTCATCCTAGTGAAGTGAAGTCTCTGTCATGAACGGTGTTATATAACGAGACGTTAACACTTCGTGGTCAGGTCTTATACAAACTTTTTGTATAGGATGCCCCCGCTCGCATGTTCACTACACGAATGATCAGGATCAGACCATCTTTAACAAGTCACAACACTTGTGACCATTCCATAAAGGGGGCCGCATCCGTAGTGTTTCCAGGATAAGGTTTCCCTCCTATATCCATATACTACAGATCATTTTAGTTATCACTTAAGACATGATCCACTTGTATGTCACCACATATATGCTTAATTTACGTACAGATAAACAAGGATTTTATGTTTATTGGTTTGTGGTGAAGCAAATAAAACATACAACTGAGCAAAATCAAGATGTGAAGTAAATATCATATATAATACAACACAAGCATTCGTACAAACTATTTACAAACTACAGAACACGAGACTTTAGGGCATCAACCCCAACACTTAGTTTATTGGATTTAGGGTTTTTAAGTGTAATTCACATATTCAATAACATCTTTACTAAATAAACCTCAATACTAACTTTAATGTAAAATAATTTTTTTTATTATTTACAAACAACGAGTTTTAGGACATTAAACTCAACAAACTTCCACTTGGACCACAACTCTAGTGAGGTTATTTACATATCATGTTGAGCATGAGAGAAAAACATAAATATAATAAACTAGGATCATATACACATGACTTCCTCTGCTTGCCCTAGATTTACATAACTCGTAGTCTTAGACTCACTAGATGACCCTTAAAACACTTTAGCCGTGAGGGTCTTTGTAAACGAATCATCGATGTTTTGCTCCGAGGCTATCAGTTTCACGATTATGTCTCCTCGTTGCACAATCTCCCTGATGAGATGATATTTTCGTTCAATATACTTTCTACGATGACTTCTGGGTTCTTTAGAATCTGCAACTGCGCCACTTTTATCACAATATAGGGTGATAGGTAGATGCATATTTGGAATCACTTCCAAATTTGTTAAGAACTTTTTAAGCCATATAGCCTCCTTCACCGCTTCACATGCAACTATGTACTTAGCCTCCATGGTGGAGTCAGTAATACGACCTTGCTTTATACTCCTTCAAACAACTGCTCCTCCGTTTAAAGTGAACACTGATCCCGACGTAGATTTTCTTAAATCGGTTTGAAAATCAGAGTTAATGTATCTTGTAAGGATTAGATCCTTAGCACCATACACGAGCACATAGTCCCTCGTTCTCCTAAGATACTTGAGGATATTTTTAACGACAGTCCAATGATCATATCCTGGATGGGAATGATACATGCTGACTACTTCCACTGCATAGCATATATTAAGTCATGTACACAACATGGCATACATCAGACTACCAACTATTGATGCATAGGGAATACATCTTATATCCTCAACTTTTTGAGGTGTCTTAAGATAATGTTTCTTCAATAGATGAGTTTCATGACTGAAAGATAATAAAACCCTCTTGGAATTTTGAATCTTATATCTAAATAACATCTTGTCTATATAGAATGCTCGAGACAGGGCTAACGTTTTGTTCTTGCGATTCCAAATGATTTGGATTCCAAGAACATATTAAGCCTCTCCCCAATCTTTCATTTGGAATTGGGTTGGTAGCCATTGCTTACCGTCAGTTAGGAATTCTACATCATTCCCAATGAGTAGGATATCATCTACATATAGCACTAGGAAGGCTATAGTGGTTTTGACAATTTTTTTTGTAGACACAAGGTTTGTCAATATTCTATTCAAAGCCATAAGATTTTATTGCAATGTCAAATATTATATTACAGGATCTAGATGCTTGTTTTAACCCACACATGGGTTGTTTAAGATTGCAAACCTTTTACTTTTGATCCTATTCAATAAACCCTTCTGGTTGAGCCATATAAATATTCTCTTCAAGATTGTCATTTAGAAAGGTTGTCTTGACATCCATTTGCCAAATTTCATAATCATAAAATGTGGCAGTGGACAATAATATTCTACTCAACTTCACCATGGCAACAAGGGAGAATGTTTCTTCATAGTCCACCCTCCTTTTTAGGTATAACCCTTTATCACTTCTTTAAAGGTTTGTACCTTGCCGGCTCGGTCTCTTTTCCTTTTGTAGATCCATTTACAACTAATAGGTTTTACCTTATCTGGTTGATCTAAAAGTTTCCGGACCGAATTGAAATACATAGGTTATATTTCGAGGTTCATGGCTTTGATCCACTGGTCTCGGGCTACATCATTCATTTCCTGTCCATAGGTCAATGGATCCTCAATGCTGTTACCGGGTATGACGATTTGAGTTTCTGTTAAACTCATGTAATGTTGGGGCTAATGGACAACCCTCCCACTACATCGAGGCATTCTCAGCTCTTGAGAAGGATGTGATTGACCAGAATCACCAGTTTCATCAACAACTCTTGTCGAAGGACCAGCCTGATCAACAACTTTTGTTGGTTTATCTGTAGTTTCCTTGGAATTTTCATTCAATACTAGTTTAATGCAAGGTTGATGACCTCTCATGTGGTCTTCCTCTAAGAATGTAGCATTTGTCGACACAAATACTTTATTATCTTGAGAATCATAAAACAAACACCTTTCATCTCTTTGGGTATCCTACAAATAGACACAATTTTGAACGACGTTTCAACTTCTTTGGGTTTTTTACCAACACGTGTGCAGGACATCCTCAAATTCTAAAATGAGGTAAACTACCTTTATGCCCTCTCCACTAAAGAGATCGAATCCCAGCCGGAAGCATGTGATCACCTTACAATTTTGTTTTTGATCTTACATAAACAAAATACGGTATAAAAATAATAACATAATGGATAAACAATCAAGATTACCATGCATTTAAGACAAGAAAAGAGGGAAGAGCTAAACCTTACCTTTGTAGATTTCAAAATTCTTCACAATTCCCTCCACATCTTCTCTGAAACGTCTCTTTAATGATCAAGGGACACCACCATAAGTGAAATCTTGTTATTCTCTAGGATCCTAAGAATTGGGTGTATGGTCTTCAAGACTTGGAAAAGGAAGAATGAGTAGAGAAAAGAAGAGAGATTTTGAGAGAAGTAGTAGGAGACTAGGATTCAGAATTTCCAATTCAATTATGTCATAAACATGGGCCATGAAGACCTATTTATAGGGATGAGGGGTGACCCCCTTCTCCCAGTCTTTCATATTCCTACTTTAGTTCTAATTTAATTAAATAAATTTTATTTAATTAATTAGTCCAATAATTAAATAACCATATATATTAAATCCAATTTAATACAATTAATTAATTAATTAATTAATTAATAACACATGTTTATTTATCTATACTTCTCAAAAATTAATTAATTAATTAAGTAACCATTAATTAATCAATTAAACGACTATATTAAAACATATTTAATATAGAATTAACAACATATAACTATCACATATTTATATGTATACATCTCTTTAATACCTGAATCTTATTCAAATATTTTTCTCTCTTAATTATAGATCACATCTATAATAAACCATATTATATTTATCTCATTAATATGCAATTGATTTGAACAATTCAAACCATTCCCCTTATATATTTATCTCATTAATATGCAATGAACAACACACAACACATACACAAACACAACGTTCGTCTGAATGCTCCTCAAACCCAATCGAGTCTAACTCGATTCACGAACTGAGTAAAGACACTACCACAAGTGTTACCTTGGTATTCTCGGTGTGAGAATCTAGGAGTTGTGGGCTCTGTATGATCTTGGCTTAAGGAAGAGAGAAGGTATGCGATCGACTAGACGATTGAGTAAGTGGGAGATATGATACTGTCTATCGCATCGCATAGACGATGTACTCGATCGTTTAGTAAACACAAGCCTATAACATAGACTTTTCTACTCGATCATGTAGCAACGATTAGCTAAGTAACTATCGCATAGTTAACTCTACACGATTGTTTAGTCTCTCAACAGCTATCGCTTAGTGAAACAATTTTACTTGATAACCTTTTCCCGTGAGTATTTGCCGAATGAAGCAACTCTTAAATTTAGAAAAATATTTTCCTTTTATCTCATGGTTACCATAAAACTTCCAATAACCTCCCACTCAATCAGTTATTAGAGAAAAAAAATTAATTATCATATAATTAATATATTATAAATAAATATGATAACCAACTTATTATATTATATTTATAACCTATAGTTTTAATATTTCATCATATAAACCATAGTTCTTTTTCTATTTTATGGTACTTGATATAAATCATATTTATATCATATCCTCCAAATAATGTATCTCATACATCACACCAATTATATCACATATAATTGAATTTCCTCTTGTTAATTTAAACACTTCAAACTAACCCATAATCTGATTCTCAACTTGAACCCATTGAGCTACTAAGGGGACCTTATAGAGTTGTAGCTTAAAGCTCCAACAGTACGTGAATAACTGACTAAACTCTTTATTCACGAGATCCACCATCCGTTAACTATCGAGCACTCCACTAAAGACTGACAGTTGCACCCTTCTCACTATAGATATATTTCTATGTTCATATTAACTAATCAACAGTGCAATAACCCTTCACAAATCACTCGTAAGTACAATTGAGCCATTTTTCCGTTTTTCCCCTGTAGTTACATCTAACTCTTTAAGTACCACTGATTCCTCTAATGAACAATTAGTCATAGTTCTACTATGATTGAGTCTTCTCTTCCAAGGAGAGGATGTAGCCACTATGTTCAAGACCTGGAATTAGCCCTTAAGGGAGCAATTTATCTACTTACCCCTGCTTCGGGGAAGGAGTAAATTTCATCTTGTGTAACTAAGTTCCCAGCTCCCAAATCAGACAAATCCCCAAAAATGAAGGCTTGTTGAGTTGGCAATCTGGCCACTCTCACCCATGCTAATCAAAGAACCGCTCTCCTAGGCAGAAGTTCCAAAACACTCAAGATTAAGGTCATATCACCTATGGCCATTTTAGTGAAATATAAGTCTCAATTATCAATGACGTTATATAAAGAGACAAATCATCTCGTGGTTCGGTCTTATACAAACTCTTTGTATAGGACATCCTCGCTCGCATGTCTCCACATGAATGGTCAGGATCAGACCATTTGTAGCATGTTACAACACTTGTAACTATCTACAAAGCGGGTCATATCCGTAGTGTCACCAGGATAAGGTATCCCTCCTTTATCTTTATACTACAGACCATTTAGGTTATTACTTAAGGCATGATCCACTATATGTCTCACATACATGCTTAAGTTTACATGAAATAACAATGGATCTTAGTTTATTGGATATGAGTAAATGCAAATAAAATAACACTCATTTTATTATTAACAATGTGTACAAACAAACTACGAGACTCCGGGAGAATTAGAACACCAATCCCAACAATCTCCCACTTGTCCTAAATCCTCGGGAGACTAATGTAGAATACATAAAATAGTATAATATACAATAAATTAGGGCATACTCTATACCCCAGTATCATCTCCCACTAGCCCTAGACAAGGTGCCGTATGTCCCGTAGACCCAGACTCTCCAGATGACCCTCGAACACTTTAGCCATGAGAGCCTTTGTAAATGGATCAACAACGTTGTGCTCCGATGTAATCTATGTGACTATCACATCACCGTGATGCACAATCTCCTTGATCAAATGATATTTCCGTTCAATATGCTTGCCTCTACAATGACTCCGAGGTTCCTTTGAATTTTCCACAACCCTGTTGTTATCAAAATAGAGAGTGGTCGGCAAAGACATATTTGGAACAACTTCCAAATCAGTAAGGAACTTCTTAACCCAACAACCTCTTTAGCAGCTTCACAAGCGGCTACGTATTCGGCTTCCAATAGCTGAAGCATAGAGAATCTGTCTCATTTCCTCAACCTCTTGAGGTGTCTTAGGACACAGTTCCTTAGACAAAACAATTCCATGCCTGAAGAGTAATAAACCCCTCTTGGAATTCTGTATTCTGTACCTGATCAACATTTGGTCAATGTATGATGCCTGAGACAAGGCCAACCTTTTATTCTTATGATCCCAAATGATCTGAATCCCTAGAATATACTGTGCCTCTCCCAAATCTTTCATTTGGAATTGGATGGCTAGCCACTTTTTAATATCAGTAAGAAAACCTACATCATTCCCAATGAGTAGGATATCATCCACATACAGCATCAGGAAAGCTATTGAGTTGTTGATTATTTTCTTGTAAACAAAAGGCTCGTCAATGTTTTGATCAAAGCCAAACGATTTGATTGCACTATCAAATCTAATGTTCCACGATCTAGATGCTTGTTTCAGTCCATAAATGGACCTATTAAGCATGAAAACTCTTTGCTCTTGATCTGGAACAATGAACCCCTCTAGTTGAGCCATGTAGATGGTCTCCTCAAGATTACCATTCAAAATTATCCACCCCTAGTTTCTTTGGGGTAGCCTACAAAGAGTCAAATTTTTTAACGCGATTCCAGCTTTTTAGGGTTAACCACAAGCACGTGGCTAGACATTCCCAAATCATGAAGTGGTGTAAACTACCTTTGTGGCCTCTCTACAGCTCAAAAGGTGTTTAAGAAACACTTTTCGAGGGAACGTAACATGCAGTCTCCATTGCAAATTCCCAAAACGAGTCTAGAAGATGAGCCATAACTCATCATAGACCAAACCATGTCCAACAGGGTTTGTTTCTCCTTTCTGATACACCATTCTGCTGAGGTGTACTTGGGGCCGAGACTTGGTACGTGATTCCATGTTCTATCATATAATTCTGGAATTCGAGGTTCATATACTCTCCACCACGATCAGATCGTAGTGTTTTTATCTTCTTACCTAACAAGTTTTCAACTTCAGCCTTATACTCCTTGAACTTGTCAAAAGCGTCAGATTTATGTTGCATTAGGTATAAATACCCATATCTTGAATAATCATCTATGAAAGAGATGAAATATTCATACTCATCTCGAGCTCTAACACTCATCGGACCACAGAGGTCTGAATGTATAAGCTCCAAGGTTTCCTTGGCTCTATAACCTTTTCTAGTAAAAGGTCGTTTGGTCATCTTGCCTTCAAAGCATAATTCACATACCAACAAGGAGTTTTAGAAGTCCACATTTCACCAACTTCTCAATCCTATTGAGGTTGATGTGACCTAACCTTAGATGCCAAAGATGGGTGTTTTCCTTAGGAGAAATCTTTGGTCTTTTTGCAGTTGTCGCTGTTCTGAACATTTCAGTATTAAGCAAGGCTTTTATGACTAGCGGCCTTAGTACATACAAATTATTTTCCATTGAACCAAAACCAATCTCTATACCATTCTTGAAAATAAACACTTTACTCTCAGAAAAGAAGATGGTATAACCTTGTTCAATCAGACAATTGCTCTTGATATGAGGAACTACAAAAACATTGTCTAGTAACAGATAACGTTTCTTGTCCAAAAATAACTTAAGTCTGCCTACAACAACAGCTGAAACAACCTCACTAGTACCTACTCGAAGAGTCATCTTTCTATGTTCCAACGTTTTCCAAGAACTAAATCCTTGGTAGGAAGAACTGACGTGATTAGTAGCATCTGAATCAAATATCCAGACCGAATCATCATTCTCTACTAAACACGTCTTCTAGACAAATAAATCACATTTACTATCTTTAAACTTCTTCCTCTTTTTAAGAGTAATGGCATCAGTATCAGAACCTAAATAAGCTCTAAGTTCCATTTCAGAGAACAATTCTCGTCGATGAACTTCACCAGAGTTAGCAACACTTACTTTCTCTTTTAGTCCCTTGACATTCAAGAAAGATCAGAGTTTATTTTGAGAATTGACACTATTGGTTTCTTTGTCATCCATACCTTTTTGCTCAAAAAGTAAGAACTGACGTTCAAACAATTTGTGCAATGAGTCTATGATCTCTTATGCAATGATCATATTCTCAACCGTTTTGGCCAATGCATCAGGTATGCTAGCCAAAATGTGAATTCAAGCCAACTAGTTAGCCTTCATCCACACCTTATATGCATTACGAACATTTTGCGTTGCATCAAGGGTTAGGATTTGAGGACACTCCTCAACCATGACAAATTCGAGGTTGTTTACCAGGAAATATGTTTTAAGAGACTCTTTCCAATGTATGTAATTAGTCAAAGTAAAAGAGGCAATTAATGGAAAATCATACATGTTGCTGGAAAAAATAAACACATTGTTCTACATGAGATTTTAGAAAATACTCTTTAAAACAAAATCTAATATGGTTTAGCAAAATCTAAATAAACCTCGTGTCACATCTAGTTTTTTAATGGCGCTTCAGTGGTTTAGGACAAAAGCCACCGAAGGGTAGTTAATTTATCCTTCCTCTGAATTGAGACATTCTCAACCACTCATTAATAGCAAAACAACTCTTGTTCCTAAAACAACTAGCCATCATTCATTTGATCAAGAAATCATTAATTTGCTTAACAATTTCCCATAAGTGTGACCCTTCATTTTATATCCTAGAGTTCTGCCCCAAGCAACCAATCCAAAGGGAAAAAATCCGATTAGGACAAAAACTAAAGCGACCTTATCCATTTCTTGAGTTCACCTTGATATTGACCAACCGGACAAAAACCATCCGAAGGGGGACGCTCCTTGGGCGCCACGAGACCGTGCAAGAAGATCTCATAGTGCAAACCAATGAAGGGAACCGCAGGACATATTGACAAACATCCTTCACCCACTTACTATAAATACTCTCTTTGTCCACCTTAATATTGACTCATCCAAACACAATTCGAAGGGGGATTCTCCCAGGGCACCACGAGGCCAAGCATGAATCTCACGGTGTGAACATTAAGGGAGAAACGTGAGTGGCATTGACATATCATATATATCTTTTCCTCCAACTAAGTATTTTATAACCTAGGATTTAGTTTACTTAGAAAAAACACGGCTAAGGATTTTAACTAAGTGACTTTTTAAGTTTGCCCAAAAGTAACTCTTACTTTGGAAAGTTGAACAACTTTTGATCATCATTCATTAAACTCTTTAACGAAGTCTTTGATAACCTATTGCATGCTTGTAGCAAATCTATCTAATTCACCTTTCCAGGTAGGTTCCCAGGTAGCGCGTTTCGTTTCCGTCAGCTTAAGTAGCCCAACCTAGACAGAACCCGCCTTAGACAAAAGGTCTCTTATAGATAGATTTAATAGAAATTTAATCTTTTATTCCAATAAATTTAATCCTATTAAAATGATTCAAAACATTAAACTTAGGTATCTAATCTCATTAGTGTTGGGTTTTATGTCCTAAAACTCGTGGTTTGTAAACAATGGAACTTATTCTGAAAATTCAATAAAGGTGTTATTGAATAGATTTATTGCTTGATAGAAATCCAATAAACCTAAAAGTCTCTTGACTATTGGATGAGTACTTGAACTTTATGTGGAGACATAAAGGTGGATCAGGTTTAAGTAAATAGTCAAAATGATCTATAGTATATGAATAAGGTTGGGTACCTTATTCTGGTAACACTATTGGATGTGGCCCGCTCTGTAGTTGTTATAAGGAGTTGTAAAGTGCTATAAACAAAGTGATCTTAATTCGTTCATGTTGGACATGAGCAGTGGAGGTGTCCTTGTGCAAAAGGGTTTATACATGATCGGACCACGAAACGAGTCACTCTTACATTATAACGTTGTTTACTGTTTAAGACTGACTATTTCAAAGTGATGACCTAGGTAACTTGACCTCAATCCTGAGCTAACTATGAACTCTTGTTTATTCGGGATTATCCTTAGATTTGCATAGGTGATGGTTGGCTCAATAGTGCCGACTCAATAAGTCTTACATTTCAGGGGTAAGACTAGATAGATAGTTGGGGACATTTGGTGCAAAAAGGAAAAATGAGATTTTTCCAACTTCGTCTTCAACTTGCTCAGAAAGAACCCATGATCTTCAAACTTCATTTACTCCAAGCATGAGCTGCATCCCATGCAGCAAATCTCTTTGCATGATAGTCTGCAATATATTGAAGAGATTGGAATGAAGTTGAAGTGGAGGCAACCGATTGAATTTTTCCTGAAAAATTCGGGTAGAAGAAGATGTTCTTCATTTGGGTTGTTGCAATGAGCATTCTCCAAGTTCCCTTTGATTCTAGCTTATCTTAAGTCTCACAACTCAATCTCGAGCACCAAGAAAATAGTAGGGAAGATCTTGTGGTGGTCTGTACAACGATTTGGAGAAGTTAGCAGCTTGAAATCAAGATTTCAATGGTTCTTCCAAGGTATGTCTTGAAACCCATTAAATTCTGTTTGAACATATTTTCTTTTCTGCCAAAATTAATGAATTAGAGTGCTTATCGATCCTTGTTGCTTCCGCTGCGTGCTGGTACCTGTCCAACAATATGTGATATAATTGGTGTGATGTATGAGATACATTATTTAGAGGATTTGATATAAATATAATTTATATCAAGTACCATAAAATAGAAAAAGCACTATGGTTTATATGTTTCATATGAAATATTAAAACTATAGGTTATAAATATAATATGATAAGTTGGTTATCATATTTATTATAATATATTAATTATATGTTAATTAATTCTTTTTCTCTAGTAACCGATTGAGTGGGAGGTTATTGGATGTTTTATGGTAACCGTGAGATAAAAGGAAACTTTTTTTCCTAAATTTAAAAGTTGCTTCATTCGGAAAATACTCACAGAAAAGGGCTATCAAGTAAAATTGTTTTACTAAGGATAGCCATTGAGAGACTAAACGATCGTGTAGAATTGACTATGCAATAGTTACTCAGCTGATCGTTTCTACATGAACAAGTAGCAAAGTCTATGTGAGAGGCTTGTGTTTACTAAACGATCAAGTACATCGTCTATACGATGCGATAGACAGTGTCATATTTCCCACTTACTCAATCGCATACCTCCTCTCTTCCTCAAGCCAAGATCATATAGAGCCCACAACTCTTGGATTCTCATACCGAGAAAACCAAGGTAACACTTATGGTAGTGTCTTTACTCAGTTCGTGAATCGAGTTGGACTCGATTGGGTTCGAGGAGCATTCAAACGATCATTGTGTTCGTGTACATGTTGTGTGTTGTTCGTTGCGTTCGAGTGTTATTGTGGATGCATTGTAGACAGATCGAGGGATTCTTGAAGAATGGTTCTTCAAAGGTATGCATACTATATCCCTTGATTCTCTTAAAGCATGTTGTAATTTCTATTGATGCATAATCTATTAGTTTCCATTTTAGACAAAAATTGTTTATGTTCAATCTGAATGGAATTTGGAACAATCCCTTCTGCTGTTCATGGAAATCCTCGTGTTAGATTTCCAACAATTAGTATCAAAGCCAGGTTGTTATGATATTCCAAATTCCATTTCTGTATTGAACTTCTTTTATAGTCGTGATGGGTTTTAAGTTTCTTATGCAATGCGTTTAAGAGTTAAATGTGTTTGTGGATGTGTTGATGAATGTTTACAGGATGATTGCCTCTGTTTAAAGCTTTCTTTAAGTTTACAAAGTATTAATTTGTAAGGGCCCTTGCATTTTTGGGCATAATTAACAAGTAATCGAGTCTGTATTCAAAGTGTTTGAAGTTCTTTGAGTCGTTCGTGATGAAGTTTAAAAGCATGGAGATGCAGTTTTCATCGAGAAAGAAGACCAAAGGTTAGTCATATCATGTAACCTCAACTAAACGATTGTTGAGATTTGGCTAAACGATCGTGTAGAAAAGTTTTGCGCAATTATGTATTATTTACTAAATGATTGTTTAGCTAATGCGCAATTATGTATTATTTACTAATGCTAAACGATGGGGTAAAGCGTTTACTTTATCGCTTAGCATTGGTTGCTTGATTGCGTGGATGCTGGGGGTAAATGATCGCATAGAGTTTTGACACTCATCATTTAATAAAAGGCACACACACTAAATGATCGTGTAGTTCAACATGCCACATCGCATAGTCACTAACTGCACGATCACGCAGTATACGATACCTTACGCTTGCTCAGCGATCATTTAGATGATTATGCTTCACCGCAGCGTTGTCATTTAGTTGATCGTTTAAGGCTTGCGTTGTACGATGTGCGCTGCACGATCGCATGCCTTCATGCTCCATCACATAATTAAAGGTACACGATCATTGCTAAACGATCGTTTATGCTCATATAGCGTTGCTAAATGATTGAGTAAAGAGTTTACTCTATCGTGTAGGCGATCACAAGGATTTGGTACACGATCAAAGAGACGCGATCTTCGCCCAGACAGTTCAAGACCCGGTTCGCCTATTTGAACCGGAGACTCATTGTTCTTTATAATAGTTAGCTTTTTTTTTAGGATTTGAGACTAATTATCCAGGTTCATTGAATTTTATTTAATATACATGAGATGTATGTTTGTTTATATGCCATAGTATATGACATATAGATTTAAAACCCACCTTCGGTTATGCATTTTATTCATGCATCATATATTATAAGTGTTATAATATAGTTAATGGCATGATGAAATTACAAGAAAGCATGCTCATGCATCATGAAATATAAGAGTTATACTTATGCATGCATTAAGCATATTCACGCATCATCTTTATATTATAAGAGTGATAGTATAAGGGTGTATTGAAGCATGTATGCTTAGTTCACTTCTTTGCTATATAAGTGTTATATACCAGTAGTAATGAATGAACAATGCATGGAGCATGACACTTAGGCTTATTTATAAGAGTTATGAATGCCTTGTATGTGTTGCTTCGCATTATGGTTGGTTTTAGTTATTTCCTGTTATAAGTGTTATAATGCAAATTAGAACTAAAATCAATGAGAAAGAGTTGCATGTGAACTTAGGTGAACTCATGTTTTAAAAGGGTTTTAAAATTGGATTAAAATAGACCTAAGTTCCTGGTTCTAATTGTTGGGTTGGTAACAGTACGCAGCGGAGGAAACAAGGATCGATAAGCACTCTAATTTATTAATTTTGGCAGAAAAGAAAACTTGCTTAAACAGAATTTAATGGGTTTCAAGACATACCTTTGAAGAACCTTTGAAATCTCGATTTTTAGCTGCTAAATCCTCCAAATCTTTGTGTAGACCACCACAAGATCTTCCCTACTATTCTCTTGATGCTCTAGATCGAGTTGTGGGACTCAAAATAAGCTGGAATTAAAGGGAATTTGGAGAATGCTCACTGTAACAACCCAAAATGAAGAACACCTTCTTCTACCCGAATTTTTCAGAAAAATTCATTTGGTTGCATCACTTCAACTTCACTCCAATCTCTTCAATATATAGCAGACTATCATGTAAAGAGATTTGCTGCATGGGATGCAGCTCATGCTTGGAGTAAATGAAGGTTGAAGAAGTGGGTTTCATTGTGAGTAAGTTGAAGATGAAGATGAAAAATCTAATTTTCCCTTTTTATGTAATTCTATTTCCAAAATCCAAAATTGATTTTAAAATCATATTTTATTTCTAAAATCAAAATTTATTAATTTGACAAACTAATTTCATAAATTAATTTTCTAATAAAACTAATAAATAATTATTTAAACAATTTAAATAATTCTAATTAATTTAATATCCAATATTAAATTAATTTTTACTCAAATTCATCTTCATATATTTAAATCATATTTAAATATATATTCTCCAATTCTGTTTGATTCTAATTTGAACATTTCAAATTAACTTATCACACTACTCTAGAGCTAATCCATATCCGAGCTAGTAAATGGACCTCGTGGACCGCCAGATCATAGGCTCCAACGATTCGAGATTAATCGACTAAACTCATTAGACTGATCTAACCCCCGTTCGTTAACTAATGGGTCACTCCACTAAAGCCATAGTTGAACTCCTGTCACTGTAGATATATTATGTCCACTCGATATAACCATGATTAGTAAGTCAACCCTTCACAGGTTGTTCGTAATAACGGCTGGGTCAAATCTTTGTTTTACCCCCGAAATTACCTCTTGTTTCTTAAGTCCCCACTGATCCCCTATGAACAATTGTTTTGTGATCCAATCAATAAAACTGAGTCCCTCTGGGGCCAATGAGAGGATGGGGCCCCTTGTTCAAGACCCAGGATCAACAGTTAGAGGAAAAACCTCTCTACTATCCCTAGGAGTGAATTTTGTCTTGCACCTTATGTCCCCAGCTATCTATCTAGTCTTACCCTTTAAATGGGAGGTTTATTGAGCCGGCGTTGTTGAGCCAACCCTAACTTATGCAAATCTAAGGATAATTCCAAATAAATAAGAGTTCATAGTTAGCTCAGGATTAAGGTCAAGTTACCTAGGTCATCGCTTTGAAATAGTCAGTCTTAAACAGTAAATAGTATTATAAAGTAAGAGTGACTGATTTCGTGGTCCAATCTTGTACAAACCCTTTTGCACAAAGACACCCCCACTCCTCATGTCCCAACATGAATGAATTAGGATTACTTCGTTTGTAGCACTTTACAACACCTTGTAACAACTACAGAGCAGGCCACATGCAATAGTGTTACCAAAATAAGTTATCCAATCTTATTCATATACTATAGATCATTTTGACTATTTACTTGAACCTGATCCACCTTTATGTCTCCACATAAAGTTCAAGTACTCATCCAATAGTCAAGGGACTTTCAGGTTTATTGGATTTCTATTAAGTAAACATCTATTCAATAACACCTTATTGAATTTCTAGAATAAGTTCTATTGTTTACATACCACGAGTTTTAGGACATAAAATCCAAAAAACTCCCACTTGGACTAAAACTCCAGTGGTAACTTATATATCCAATATATAAGATTGATTTTATGAGTTTTATAGAGAAATACAATAAACTAGGTCATCTCATACACATTATTTCTCCCACTTGCGCTAGATTATCTTGTATTCCTAGTACTACTAGGTAATTCTCAACACTTTAGCCGAGAGAATCATTGTAAACATGTTAGTATACAATAGGCTTTTGATAAAACTATTGGGGGATTGCATCTTAATAATGGCCAGGAAGCACACTCTCCTCCCACTACATTGAGGTACTCTCAACTCTTTGAGTAAGAGGCATCTGACCTATCTTTAACAACTTTTTGTTAACAGTCAGATGTATAAATCTTTAAACTTTCTATACTTTGATCTAGCCATTTAAATATCTAAATATTTACAAATGGCTTTTAACAGTTTGATTCTTAACAAAAGTTGCTAGAACAAACATAATTTCTGAAAAATGAACACTTCATTTATCACAAAAATATATACAATTTGTTCTTTACAAGCTTTACATTAACAGTAAAAACAACAAATTCTCCCACTGAATAAGCTGAGCAAATGGTCCCAGGGACTAGTTAGCCCGAGTACCTTTCTCTGCCCTCTACTCGGCAAGGTACTGAGGGCAGTTTCTCCTGTAGTGCCCTTCTTCATTGCAGTGGAAACGTTTCCCTTTTTTTGCAACTTTATCCTTGCCTTTCTTTCCAATAAGTTTCTTCTTCCCTTTCCCTTTTCCTTTCTTCACAGGAACACTATAACTCTTTGAAGAGGAGGCATCATCAGGCTTGAAGGACGTTCCTCTTTCCTCGAAAGTAGTAACATTTACTTTTGATTCAAGACCCTTTGTTCTTAACATTGTCTGGTGAGCCTGTAGCTCATTCAGTAGAGTAGTCAAGCTGTATTCAATTTTATTCATCAATGCATTCGTACAAAATTGTAGAAAACTCTTCGGAAGAGATTCCAGAATAAAACCAACTTGACTTCTCTTGTCCATGACAACACTGTTTACTTCTGCCACATTAAAGTGGACCATCATGTCCAGGACATGTTCACGAACATTGGTCCCCTCTTTCATGCGACTATTGTAAATGTATTTGATGGCATCATGCCTCGGGGTGAAGGATGATTGTCCAAACATCCCTCGTAGAGATTTCATAATCTCTTTGGCAGTACTCATATCCTCATGTTTCTTTGGCAACACATCAGATAAACTCGCGATGATATAAGCACGAGCTTAATCATTAGCCTTGTCTCATCTGTCATACCCATCTCGAACATTTTGATTTGTGTTAGACCTAAGAATGGGAGGACAATCCTCAGTTAAGACAAACCGCAAATCTCTATTGTATCATGTTCAAATTTGATTTCCAATTCACATAATTATCCCCGATGAGTTTATCCGATGCCAACACTTGTATTATTGAACTCATCATTCTGAAATTTTAAATCCAATCAAGTTTTAGCACTTATAATAATGTACCCATGATTATTCTTTTGCAACGATACTACATAAAGACATTCTTGACTAAATACTATCTCCAGAATAACTCATATTTCGATAGTCATTTAGGTACTGCTTTCGATAAAAAATTATTAACATTTAATAATTCTGTAAGTGTAGACCCGCCATTTTCAGATGTCAGAGGTTACAAAGACCTAAGAAATCCTATCCATTTCTGGAGTTTGAGTTGTTCCGAATCCTATGTTACAACCCTCTGTGGGGATAATCGTCGTTAAATGATCAGCAAAGGGCTGCTTAAAGCTAACCAGCAGGCGCAACATAGGAATCTCATGGTCCAAACTAACGGAAGAGACCGCAAATGTTGATAAATTTCCTTCACCAACTTACTATGAACTACTTCCCCCGTTCACCTTGATATTGACACATACATCCGCTTTCCGTATGGAGGTCACTTCCAGGGTGACATGAAGCGTCATATGAATCTCATGGTGTGAACTACATGGAGATGTGGCAGTTGAAATTGTACATTAGATTTCTATTCGAACAACTTCCCCCTATTCATCAGAGTCTAAATTTAAGCTAAAAAATACTTTCCGTATGGAGGTCACTTCCAGGGTGACACGAAGTACCGCTTAAATCTAGACTGTGAACTCTTAGGGATGCGAGAGCTAAGAATAACATATCCTATATGTTATTAATCTCCCGCTGATGTTTTCTAATAACTCTATCATATAGAAGTTATTGACTACCACTGAAGTGTTCTAATTTTTGGGTATATTTATACTTAGGTTTTTTTTCCGGCTAATAAAAATAACCTTAAGTCTATGTGGTTTATCCAAGTATAACACTTATAAATGGACTTAAACCTATGATGTCTTGGTGATAAACCTTTTTATTACCTCAATCGATCACGAATACTCATAAAACTGGTTACCAACACTCAACTATTCGGCCATAATCCCCAGGTAGGAGTTGTTCTGTAGACCGTCAACTTAAATACCCCCAGCCTTTAACAGGATTATATACTGATTGAGTTTGTAACCCTAGTTTTACATGTTTAATGGCCAATTTTAACTATTAAAACAAATGGTTAACCTACGTGAGCATGTAACTGTTCTTTGTTATGAATTTTAAATGTCTAACCCAATTTTATAACAACTTATAAAACTATAGACGTGCTAAACATCCACAACATATAGGCATTCAATATCTAATATAACACTTATATTAAATACAAGAAACCCTAACATGCATACTATAACTATAACAAATTATAACATACTTTCAATGCATGTTGCATGCTTCCTATGATGGGATTTTAAATCTAAATGGCATATTGTATGCACATACCAGATTTATTTAATTATAACATACATCCATGCATACATAATTAAACACGGACTGATATAGTTTTAGTTTTGGCAAAAACAAGCAAACAAAAGCCTAACTATTACAAAAACAGCTTCAACACCGTTCGAACCGCTCCAAACCCGTTTGAACCAGACCCAAACCGTCTGAACCAGACCAGCAAAGCCTGAACCGAACCAGCTAAAAACCATTTGAGGCTGAACCGGACCAGACCTCAAGAGAACTGGACGAACCGGCTGCTCTTGCTCTCACTCATTATCTCGCTAAGGCTGATCGTTTAGCATTAACGACCATCATCATGTGTTTGCCTAATCGTTTGGTGTTTGCATGATTGTTTAACAACCAACGCATATCGCCTAACAAAGCTACACGATCGTGTAGTGTTTGCCTTCTATTGTATAGTGTCATCGTCTAGTGCCGAAGGATGCTACACGATCGCTTAGTGTCCAACATTATTGCGTAGGTCCATCATTTTGCACAGACAATTTACTACACGATCGCTTAGCGTCATCGTCTAGTGTTGCGTCTTTATCGTTTAGTGCGCGCACAAAGGTAAGTGATCGCTTAATGCTTTCGCATAGCTCTCGATGCATCGCTCAGCTACCGCGCATAGGTAAACGGTCACTTAATGTTATCGCTTAGCATTTCAACGCATCGCTTAGCTGCCACATAGCGATTGCTTAGTGCCATCGTATAGCAACTCAATGCATCGCTTAGCTCTTGATCAAAGGTAAATGATCATGTAGCGCTATCGCTTAGCTCCCATCCGAAGCTACACGATCGTGTCACGCTATCATATAGTAATACAAAACATCGCTTAGCTCCAGCAGGTACACGGTCGTCTAGCGCATAACACCTAAATGATCAACGCCTGAAGCTACACGATCGTTTAGCTTTTCTTCACATCTTCTAACGCATGAAGCTAAATGATCATTTAGCTACTAAAGCTCAATAACGATATGAACAAAGGCTGATCTTCTGGAATCTGCAACTTGGCCTCTTCGCTTGTTTCTTCAAATTACAGCTTAATTTCAACTCTAATGACTCCAAATAAATTACAGACTTATGGGAAGACATATAAGCTCATTGCAAGAGCCAATTACAAATTTAAACGAGAAATCAAAGAGAAATTAAAGACCAAAACTCAAAAAACCACATCAGTATAGTAGTTTCATAATTTCATATAAAACACCCACCAAACAAACATTAATTCGAATAAAAATGCTTATATAATGCTCTGATACCAATTGTTGGATAGGTACTAGCATGCAGTAGAAGCGACAAGGATCGATAAGCACTCTAATTCATTAATTCTGGCAGAAAAGAAAACATGCTCAAATAAAATTTAATGGGTTTCAAGACATACCTTTGAAGGACCGTTGAAATCTTGATTTCCAGCTACTAACTCCTCCAAATCTTTGTGCAGACCACCACAAGATCTTCCCTACTATTCTCTTGATGTTTTAGATTGAGTTGTGGGGCTCAAAATAAGCTAGAATCAAAGGGAACTTAGAGAATGCTCACTGCAACAACCAAAATGAAGAACATCTTCTTTTACCCAAATTTATCAAGATTCAATCGGTTGCCTCCACTTCAACTTCACTCCAATCTCTTCAATATATTGCAGACTATCATGCAAAGAGATTTGCTGCATGGGATGCAGCTCATGCTTAGATTAAATGAAGTTTGAAGATCATGGATTCTTTGTGAGCAAGTTGAAGATGAAGTTGGAAAAATCTCATTTTTCCTTTTTGTGTAATTCTATTTCCAAAATCCAAAATTGATTTTAAAATCATATTTTATTTCTAAAATCAAAATTTATTAATTTTACAAATTAATTTTCTAATAAATTAATAAATAATTATTTAAACAATTTAAATAATTCTAATTAATTTAATATCCAATATTAAATTAATTTTTTACACAAATTCATCTTCATATATTTAAATCATATTTAAATATATATTCTCTAATTTCGTTTGATTCTAATTTGAACAATTTCAAATTAACTTATCACACTACTCTAGAGCTAATCCATTTCCAAGCTAGTAGGGGGACCTCATGAACCTACAGATCGTGGGCTCCAACGATCCGAGATTAATCGACTAAACTCATTAGACTGATCTAACCCTCATTTGTTAACTAATGGATCACTCCAGTCAAACCCATAGTTGAACTCCCTTCACTTTAGATATATTATGTCCACTCGATATAATCATGATTAGTAAGTTAACCCTTCATAGATTATTTGTAATAACGGTTGGGTCAAATCTCTGTTTTACCCCCGAAATTATCTCTTGTTCCTAAAGTCCCCACTGATCCCCTAATGAACAATTGTTTTGTGATCCAATCAATAACATCGAGTCCCTTTTGGGCTAATGAGAGAGCGGGGCCCTTTTTTCAAGACTCAGAATCAACACTAAGGGAACAACCTCTTTACTATCTCTAAAAGCGGGTAAGAGAGAATTTCGTCTTGCACCTAATGTTCCCAACTGTCTATCCATTCTTACCCCTGAAATGGGAGGTTTATTGAGCTGGCGCTGTTGAGCCAACCCTCACCTATGCAAATCTAAGGATAATTCCAAATAAATAAGAGTTCATAGTTAGCTCAGGATTATGGTCAAGTTACTTAGGTCATCACTTTGAAATAGTTAGTCTTAAACAGTAAATAGCATTATAAAGTAAGAGTGACTTATTTTTTGGTCCAATCTTGTACAAACCCTTTTGCACAAGGATGCCCCCACTCCTCATGTCCCCACATGAACAAATTAGGATCACTTCATTTGTAGTACTTTACAACTCCTTGTAACAACTACAGAGCAGGCTGCATCCAATAGTGTTATCAGAATAAGGTACCCAACCTATATACTATAGATCATTTTGACTATTTACTCGAACCTAATCCACCTTTATGTCTCCATATAAAGTTCAAGTACTCATCCAATAGTCAAGGGACTTTCAAGTTTTTTGGATTTCTATTAGGCAAACATCTATTCAATAACACCTTATTGAATTTCCAGAATAAGTTCTATTGTTTACATACCACGAGTTTTAGGACATAAAACCTAACACATATAATTGAATTTCCTCTTGTTAATTTGAACACTTCAAACTAACCCAAAATTTGATTCTCAATTTGAACCCATTGAGCTACAAAAGGGACCTTATGGACCTGTAGCTTAAAGCTCCAACAGTACGTGAATAACTGACTAAACTCTTTAGTCACGAGATCTACCATCCGTTAACTATCGGGCATTCCACTAAAGACTGTCAACTGCATCTTCTCACTACAGATATATTTCTGTTTCCATATTAACCAATCAACATTCGATAACTCTTCATAAATCGCTCGTAAGTACAGCTGGGCCAATTTACAGCTTTGTCCCTGTAGTTACATCTAACTCCATAAGTACCACTGATTCCTTTAACGAACAATAATTCATAGTCCTACTATGACTGAGTCCTATCTTCCAAAGGGAGGATGTGGCCACTATGTTCAAGACCCGAAATCAACCTTTAAGGGAGAAATTTATCAACTTACTCCTGCTTTAGGAAAGGAGTGAATTCCATCTTGTGTAACTGAGTTTCTAACTCCCCAATTAGACAAATGCCCAAAAAGGTAGGCTTGTTTAGTTGGCAATCTGACCACTCTCACCCATAAGAATCAAAGGACCGCCCACATAGGCAGGTGTTCCCAAAACACTCAAGATTAAGGTCATGTCACCTATGGTCATTTTAGTGAATTGTAAGTCTCAATTATCAACGACGTTATATAAAAAGACGAATCATTCATGGTCCAGTCTTATACAAACTCTTTGTATAGGACACCGCTGCTCGCATGTCTCCACATGAATGGTCAAGATCAGACCATTTGTAGCATGTTACAATACTGTAACTATCTACAAAGCGGGCCGTATCCGTAGTGTCACTAGGATAACGTATTCCTCCTTTGTCCTTATACTACAGACTATTTAGGTTATTACTTAAGGCATGATCCACTTGTATGTCTCACATACATGCTTAAGTTTACATGCAATAACAATGGATCTTAGTTTATTGGATATGAGTAAATACAAATAAAGTAAACTTATTTTATTATTAATAATGTGTACAAACTGTTTACAAACTACGAGACTCCGAGAGAATTAGGACATCAATCCCAACATTTCGGACATGTAGTGCATTGAGTAAACGTAGCTATACCTTGAATTATCATCAACAAAAATGATGAAATACTCGTACCCTTTTCGTGTTTTTATATTTATCTGACCACAAAGATCTGAATGCAAAGGTGTTTCAGAAACACTCTTTAATGGAACGTTGATGGAACATTTACGACCTCTCCACAATTCTAAAATGGCATAAACTACCTTTACAACCTCTCCACAACTCCAAAGGTGTTTGAAAAACACTCTTTAATGGAACATTGTTCAAAATGTAAATGAATTTTTATAAAACTAATTCAAATGATTAATTTTAAGTGAAATTAATTTTAAAAACCAATTTTAAATAATTTAATTAATAAAATTAGTTTAGTGAAATATTAAATTAATTAATAAAACCAATCCTTATCATGAATCCCTATTCAAGTGTAATATTTAAATCATATTTAAATATTTTCAACTCTCTGTATTATTTAATTCATAATTAAACAATAAGTCATTTATTATATCCCCTGTATAATAAACTACACCACCACAGAGAAGGAGCTTCTAGCGGTAATCTTTGCAATTGAAAAATTCAGACCTTACTTATTGGGATCCAAAGTTATAGTTCACACCGACCACTTGACAATAAGATATTTAATGACAAAAAAAGATGTGAAGCCAAGGCTAATCCGATGGGTTCTCCTATTCCAAGAATTTAATATGGAGATAATCAACCGCAAGGGAACGTAGAACCAAATCGTTGACCATTTATCGAGATTAGAGAATCCTGAAGTGGATCGCATTCAGTCGGAGGTGAACGCGTCCTTCTTGGACGAACAGTTGCTTAAAATTGAAGAACTACACTGGTATGCAAATATTGTCAATTTCTTGGTCTACAAACAATTTTTGAAAATTACACATCCCACCAAAAGAAGTGACTCATTCATGAATGTAAATCCTATTACTGGAACGAGTCGAATCTTTACAGAAGGGGACCAGACCAGATCTTGAGACACTGTGTGCTAGAGACTGCTTTTCAGCACATACTTTTTCAATGTCATGACTCACCCTATGGCAGACATTTCAGGGGACAGCGCACGGTAGCAAAAGTTTTACAAAGCGGGTATTACTGGCCAACTCTGTTTAAGGACGCACGAGACTATTCTATGAAATGTGATTAGTGCCAACGCACTGGAAACATTTCAGAGAAAAATGCGATGCCGATGAACATTATATTGGAATTGGAACTTTTCGACGTTTGAGGCATAGATTTCATGGGACCATTTCCACCTTCAAATGGTCGTAAATACATTCATTTGGCCGTCAACTATGTTTCCAAGTGGATTGAAGCGGTGTCATGCATCGTAAACGATGCGGCAACAATCTCCAAATTCTTATAGAGAAACATCTTCACTCGTTTTGGCATCCCACGTGTCATAATAAGTGATGAAGGAACCCACTTTGTCAATCATATCATTAACAAACTACTGCTCAAATACAATGTCCATCACAAGATTGCCAACGCATATCATCCTCAGACAAATGGACATGTCGAGGTTTCTAATAGAGAAATCAAGTTGATTTTAGAAAAGGTGGTGAATCCCTCACGAAAGGACTAGGCCATGAAGCTTGACAATGTCGTGTGGGCATATAGGACTGCCTATAAAACACCCATAGGCATGTCCCCGTATGCGTTGGTGTTTGGAAGGCATGTCATCTACCGCTGAATTAGAGCATAAGGCACTGTGGGCAGTGAAAAAGCTTAACTTTGATCTAAAGGTTGCAGGGGAGGAGAGAAAACTTCAGTTACTCGAGCTGGACGAATGGAGGCTACAGGCGGATGAAAATGCCAAAATCTACAAAGAACGTACAAAGCGTTGGCATGATAAGTGACTGTGTGAAAGGAATCTCCAGGTAGGTCAAAAGGTCTTGCTATTCAATTCTAGGCTACGACTCTTTCTGGGAAAATTGAAATCGTGCTGGTCCGGTCCATTCATAATTAAAGAAGTATTACCGCACGGTGCAGTCGAATTAACAAATGAAGAAGGGATCAACGCATTTAAGGTAAATGGACAAAGAGTCAAGATGTATCATGGAGGAGATTTTCAATGCGAGAAAACCTCCATGGACCTGAGGAATCCAGAATGAAGAAGAAACGAGTAGTACCTGTGTTGATAAGCAACACACACTCATCAGGGACGAATCTTTTTTTGAGTATCCTTTTGATATTTTTTTTTTCATGAATCTATCTTACTTTTTGAAACCACTACTCTTTAGAAATGACATCTCTTTCTTTCATAACTTTTTATCCTCTTGATATTTATCATTGATCATAGTAAATGATTGCGATGGAGCAACATGATAACCTCAAAACACGCGACCGGTTCGATCAGCCAATCACAATCAAGGAATCAGCCCACCACAAGAAAGGATGCGATCAAAACTGATGCAGATGATAAAGCAAATTTAGGGGTTGTATCTTTCCTTGTTTCATCTTATTTCAATTTTGCACTCCTCGCATTTTAATTTAATATTGCTAAAGTCTACTATCGCATCCTTTTTAGTTTGACTCAATCTTGAATTTTTTATTACTTTATTTAGTCACCGCATTTGCCCCGTACCAATTATGACTTCAATGATGAAATTCATGCCTTTATTTCTTACCGCATGTACTAGAGTCAAATTAATTTCAGAACAATCAATTCATGAAACATTTCTAAAATTTAGCGGTCCGCTAGCTTTCCTTCAAAACGATTTTTATGAAATTTCCTAAGTTCATCGCATGAGTTATTTCGTCTCTCAGCAATTGGGACATTGCTGTGTGTAAATTTGAGGGTGCTAGTATTGTTAGCCTTATTACTTTTAGAAATTCAATTAAAAAAAATATCTGAATCGTGCAAGGGTAAAAATCACTTGGAACACCCCGGTTAGAGAAAGTTTGAAATAAATCATGTGATGTCCTGGAAACGAGTAAAGTTTTTTTTTTTTTAGGTTAAACTTGCGGTCCCTAAAAGATTAGAAATATTTTAGGAAGAGATCAAAATAGAAATTAAGAAGGCATTGGTTCATGAACTTTGAATAAGGCACCTTGAGAAGTCTAGGTAGGGTAAAGAAGGTTGACTTTTTAACGAAAATCTTTAGTTTATGCTTGAAGACAAACATTGTTTTAAATTTGGGGGTGTGATAACTGGTAGAAATACAAGTTGTTATAGCTCAAATAAGTAAAACAATGAAAGAATGCGATGGTAAAATACGCAATATCATGTCCGAAAACACTAAACTGAAAGGAATTGCGATCGCAAGCGCTCATCGCATAAAAGCAATTAATTTATCTATTTTGTGTAGGCACAATGCGATGGCGCATATGAAATTGCGATCCAAAGGCACAATGCATCAACATGCTTGAAGATTGTGATCGCAAGTCAGTGATCGTGAGAAGTTTCTTAAAAAGGTGGCCGCATAAAGACCTCGTATCAAAGCGACAACATAATAAATCATGATGGGACGGAAAGCTGATAACAATCAATTCTGAATTTAGTTGACAAGTCGTTAAAAGCCACACTGTACCAAGTACTCTCAACTTTTGGTGACCATTAAACGACACAACAGAGTAGGGGAATTAATGCCGCCAATCATTGCAATCATTAGCAAGAAAGGTTGCTTCACCTTGAAATCTATAAATACCGAAGGCCACCAGTGTAAAATGAGTTAATCAGTTAGTCTGTTCACGCATATACTCATACATATACATAAAAGACAGAGAGAGCAAGAAGAAGAGCAAAGCCAAGAGAAATGGCTCTCAGACAGATCGAGAGACTGTCGGAAAGCAACATACAGAAGAGAGGGCCAACCCTTGGGAGAGCAAGAATCCACATTGAGAACATAGTTGAAGTGATAAAAGAGCAGTGTAAAAGGCCAGGGGAAGCAAGACATTGCTTACTAGGCTTGTTATCTCTTAAATCCATTTGTTATTTTGTATTCAGTACTTTATTTGCAAAAAATGGAAATCTCATTTCAATATATGTTCAATCTCTCCATACCACGCATGAGTACCTAAATTTCTGAATGGGTTGAGAAGTACTTAGCTAGCATGACTTAAGATTTACATTTTATGCGATCATCTTGTCTTATGTATGCATCATTAACCTTTGGACGTACTTGAGAAAGTAGTCTAAAGATAGAATCTAGGCTTGAGAGAGTTAGATTAGATGGCATAAGCAAGAAGTAGAAACTTAGACATAAGTTCTATTGCTATTTACACATCACATGCGCCCTAGAAATAGGATTGATAGTATGCGATCACCTTGTTTTATATGTGCATCATTCATCATCACATAGGCTAGAGTAGAGACTTAGAAATAAGTCCTATCGACTATTTTGCATATACATCGCATGCATCCTAGAAATATGAATTATGGCATTCTGCATTGAGAAATGTAGTACTGATATTTGTGTGTAGCATGATCGCATAATTTATGCATAATCTTAGGAAATGTTAGCTAAACCCCTTCTCAACCCTTCATCGCATACTTATTGTAACTCTACGCTTTCATCATTCTGCGTTCAACTCTGTCACTTAAGAAAAATCTCACTCAAAACACTATCCACTTCATTTATTTACCATCGCAATAGAATAGAAGAGTTTGTCGCATATCTACTTAGTAGTCCCTATGTTCGACCCTGGACTTACCAGGAAACCTAAGAAGGATTATACTTAGGTTTTGTTAGGATAACTTGCATGATCACCACATAACACACATGACCGCAAACTCATACTATAACACATCACAATTTTACGCATAAGTTAACTATCGAGACACTCTCTAATAGCTCAAAGCTGCACTGTCCTCACTGTAAATATATTTTTGTCCACTCGATATAACCATGACTAGTAAGTCGACCCTTCAGAAGTTGTTTGTAATTAAAATGACCGTTTTACCCCTGTAATTATATCTTGTTTCTTAAGTCTCACTGATCCTCTAATAAACAATTGGTTTGTGGTCCAGCCACTAAACCAAGTCCCTCTTGGGGTAATGAGAGGATGGGGCTCCTTGTTCACGACTCGAAGTTAACACTTAATAGAATAACCTATCTATTATCCCTAGAATTGGGTAGGAGCGAATTCCATCTTGCAAGACTATGTCCTCAGCTATCTACCCAGTCTTATCCCTAAAATGGGAGGCTTATTGAGTCGGCGAACTTAGGCTACTCTCACTTATGCAAATTAAATGATAATCTCGAATAAACAAGAGTTCATAGTTAGCTCCAGATTAAGATCGAGTTACCTAGGCCATCGTATTGAAATAGTTAGTTTTAACAGTAAACGGTGTTATAAAGTAAAAGTGACTATTTCGTTGTTTAGTCTTATGCAAACTCATCACATAGGATGCCCTTACTTACATGTCTTTACACGAACAATTCTGGATCACATCATTTGTATCATATACAAAGTATGTCGCATCCATAGTGTCTCTAGGATAAGGTTCCAAGCCTTATCCTTATATTATAGACCATTTTGGCTATTACTCGAACTTGATCCACCTTTATATCTCCACATATAGTTCAAGTATTCATGCTATAACCAAGGGTTCTTCGTTTATTGGATTTAGGGGTTTCAAGTGCAATTCACATATTCAATAACATCTTTACTGAATAAACCTCACCAATAACTTTATTGTAAAATAGAATTTGTTTATTGTTTACAAACTACGAGTCTTAGAACATAAATTTTGAGAGAGATTTTATTTTAATTCTCTATTTTTGAGATTTCTAAATGATGATATGAAATTAGGAATTTTTTTCATTGCAAATTGAGAAGGAAAATTAAGAAAAGATAGAAAGTACTATTTTTGGTAAAATAAATTAAGGAAATAGGGACACTTATTATTATTAATTTTAAATAATAATAATTTGTTGACAAAATCATTCAACTGAAGACATGATTTGAGGAATTTGGAAAGACAACTCAACATATTTAGTTTCCACTTTGTGATGAGCAAATTAGTAATTGAATTATGATGATTGTTAAATGTTCTTGTGATAGAATTTTCGGGATATGTGGATTTACAGCATGATATTGAATTTTGTTGTTAATCATCACTGTCAATTTAGATAATGACCATAGTGATATTTTCTTGACTTGATTCAAATTTTTTGTACATATCAACGTTCAATTTTCAAATATTTTGGCTAGTAATTTGTTCCACAAATATCTTTTTAGACCGTTGAGCTTTCTCTAATTGATTTTAAATGAACTTTACATGGATTGTCTTTCTTATTCTTTTTAACCTCAATAATGTTTCAAATTTTCATATATGGCATGAAGATTTAACAACTTTGTTTCATTGCTATATTTGAGCATGATATTCCATATATATTTTATAAATTTATTGTTTATTTCATTAGTATTAATTGTCTCATGAAATGTGTGATAGAAAGTAATAATATTATTATACTGCTATTCATTGATCATCATACCTCGAAGGGGATACTATTTTGATCAAATCTAATTATCAATGTTCCATGAGTTATATTTGACAAAGTTTTTGTGTGATTCATGTCATAAATTGTCATATTATATTTAAGTTGAAAGGTATTATTATGACTTTTAATTCCATTTGATCTAATAACATTATTTTCACTATTACCTTGATGGTATAAAAATATGCAAAATCCATAATTTAGAAAAATTATAAAATATGATGGTAGTTTATGTTTTATAAAGATTTTTCATGGGTATATAAATGAGAACAACTATCTACATTAACATAAGACCTTCTGAGATCAAATCCAAAAGCAAAACATTGAAGGCTTATGCCCAACATAGACACAATTTCATACTATTGAACATATTTGAAGAGTTGTTATCCCCAATTAATGGTATATTCAACCATATTGACATAACCCTCATGTATCAAACGACAAAGATGTAGTGGATGCCACACCCCTTCTCAAGATACCTTCTAAACGACAAAGAGATATGGACAACAGTTATCAATTCTCTTATGACATCAACTGGCTATCCTATCTCCTGGAACTTGTTCCCTGCATACATGTTAATCTTTATAAACAATTCATATATGTATATTATTAGCTCAACACATTTATCCACAAAACTTCTATATAGTAAAAGCAGACTTTACATGAGTTCATATCTACAACAGTTTACTTAGGGTTTTACCCTTCCCACTAATATGTACATGTGAGTTTTAAGACTTAAAAAGGACACGATGGACCACCTAAACTTGAATTCTTTAGGATCTTTGAGCTTGTGACAGACTAGCAGATCATCTAGGCTCTAGAGAAATGACTGCTACCTGAAAAATGAAAATATTGAAAAAGATGAGCTTAAAATACCCAGTGAGCTACTAACATTTAAAACATGCTTTCTTAATATGTCATGATAAGTAAAACATGATTTACTAGTAAAATTGTAACTTCCATTAATCGAGATTAATAAAACATAAACTGATTACATAAAAGATTATAGCATATAAAACTTTGAAAACATAACTCATCATTTGTTTTTTGTTTGCTTCATAAAACATTTGTACTTAATTGCCTTAGTTGAGGGAGAGCCCCTTTTTGCTCAATCGCCCAACATCAATAATACTAATCATATGTGCACATAGATATAAGTCTTGAGGACCTATATTAGGCTAGAATGTGGGTCCTGTATATCTTATCATACCTTCGGTTTCAGAAATCTCCTAATAGCCTAAAGGATTCTGTGTATCTTAGCATATCTTCGGTATCAGAGATCCTTATGAAGGAAATCGAACATGAGGATTTCCATGAGTAGCAGAATGATCGTTCCAAATTTCATTCGTATATAAACAACAAAAATTATAGTACAAGAAACAAAAATATACGGGCTATGCATAAAATGAAATTACAACATGCTTACACAAGAGATCAAGGGATAAAACTATACGTACCTTTGAAGACTCATCTTCAAACATCCTCGATCATGAATGCTCAAACAATCACCAAGACTGCAAACCCAAACACTTGAACACTACGACCACAGCACAACACGATCGAAGCAACCTCGAACACAGCAAACACCAAGATCACGAACATAGCGAACTCAACAAATGGCCTCCAAAAACTTCGACTATGTCGAGTTGAGTACGAAACCACCACAATGGCTACCTTGGTATTCTCGATGTGAGAATCTAGAAGTGTGGGCTCTGTGTGGACTTGGTTAGAGGAGGAGACTGGAGGAACAATTGTGTAAACGATTAAGCAAGTGGGAGATGACAAGGTCTATAGTATAGACGATGCCCAATCATTTAGAAAAAGCTCCGCGATCATTTAGCCATTGGCCAACTGAGTGATCTATCGTGTAGAGTCACTCCATGACCGTCTAGTCTCTTTTCAGCTGTTGTTTAGTAAATCTCATTCACTTGACAGCCAACCGTGAGTAATTTTCGAGAATAGAAACTCTCAATCATCAACTCACTAAAATTAGGAAAAAAAATTTTCCTTTTATCTGACGGTTACCATGAAACTACCAATAACCTCCCACTTAATTGGTTATTAGAGAAAAAGAGATAATTATCCAATAATTAATATTATTATAAATATATATGATAACCAACTTACCATACTGTATTTATAACCTATAATTTTAATATTTCATCTCATGAAACATATAAACCATAGCTCTTTTTCTATTTCATGGTATTTAATGTAAATCTCATTTACGTTAATCCTTCACTTGATGTATCTCATACACCATACCGATCATATCATATATAATCAAATTACCTCTTGTCAGTTTGAACATTTCAAATCAACACCAAGAATTGATTCTCAACTTGAATCCATTGAGCTATCAAGGGGACCTTATGAACCTGTAGCTCGAAGCTCCAGTGGTACGTGAATAACTGACTAAACTCTTTACTCACGAGATCCACCATCCGTTGATTGCCAGACATCCCACTAAAGGTCGACAGTTAAACTCTTCTTATTACAGATATATTATATGTCCATATCAACCAATCAACAGTACAATAACCCTTCACAGATCGCTCGTAAGTACAGCTGGGCCAATAACCGTTATGGCCCTGTAGTTACATCTAACTCTTTAAGTACTATTGATCCCTCTAATGAATATAAGTCATAGTTCTACTATGACTGAGTCCTCTCTTCTAAAGAGAAGTTGTGGCCACTATGTTCAAGACCTAGAATCAGCCTTTAAGAGAGCAATCTATCTACTTACCCCTGCTTCGAGGAAAGAGTGAATTCCATCTTGTGTAACTGAGTTCCCAGCTCCCAAATCAGACAAATCCCCAAAAAGGTAGACATGTTGAGTTGGCAATCTGGCCATTCTCACGCATACTAATCAAAGGACCGCCCTCAAAGGCAGAAGTTCCCAAAACACTTAGGATTGAGGTCATGTCACCCATGGTTGTTTAGGTGAGATGTGAGTCTCCAGTATCAACGACGTTATATACAAAGACTAGTCATCTTGTGGTCTGGTCTTATACAAACTCTTTGTATACGACACCCCTGCTCGCATGTCTTCACATGAATGGTCAGGATCTACCATCTATAGTAGTTCACAACACTTGCAAACCTCTACAAAGCGAGCTGCATCCATAGTGCCACCAGGATCATGTATCCCTCTTTAATCCTTATACTACAGACCTACTTAGGTTATCATTTAAGGCATGATCCACTTGTATATATCATATACATGCTTAAGTTTACATACAATAACCATGGAGTCTTGTTTATTGGATATGAGTAAATGCCAAAATAAAATAATTCTTATTTTTTTCATATCAATGTGTATAAATTACAAACTACGAGACTTCGAGAGAATTAGGACACCAATCCCAAAAATCTCCCACTTGCCCTAATGCCTCGAGAGATTAATGTATAATACAAGATAAATACATGTACAATATACAATAAACAAGGGAATACCCCAGTATAATCTCCCACTTGCCCTAGACAAGATGTCGCATGTCCAGTAGACCCAGACTCTCTAGGTGACCCTCGAACACTTTAACCATGAGAGTCTTTATAAATGGATCAGCAACATTGTGCTCCATCACAATCTTCGAAACTATCACATCACTGCGATGTACAATCTCCCTGATCAAGTGGTATTTTCGTTCTATATTCTTGCCTCAACGATGACTCCGAGGTTCCTTCGAATTTGCCACAGCCTCACTGTTATCACAATAAAGAGTGATTGGCAAATCCATATTTGGAACAACTTCTAAATTCGTAAGGAATTTCCTCAGCCAAAAAGCCTCCTTAGATGTTTCAGTAGCGGCTATGTATTCGCCTTCCATAGTGGAATCCGCGATGCATCCTTGCTTTATACTTTGCCACTCTACAGTCCCTCCATTCAGAGTGAACAATGACCCCGATGTCGATTCACGAGAATATCTATCGGCCTGAAAGTCAGAGTCTGTGTATCCTGTCTCCATACACGAGCATGTAGTCCCTTGTTCTTCGAAGATACTTGAGGATCGTCTTGACCGCTGTCCAGTGAACAAATCCTGGATTGGACTGACAACGACTTATAATCCTTACTGCATAGTAAATGTCGGGTCTTGTACACAACATTAGATACATTAAGCTTTCAATCGTTGAAGCATAAGGAATCTGTCTCATTTCCTCAATCTCTTGAGGTGTCTTAGGACATTGATCCTTAAACAAAACGATTCCATGCCTGAAGGGTAACAAACCCCTCTTGGAATCTTGCATCCTATACCTAATCAACAATTGATCGATGTACGATGCCTGAGATAAGGCTAGCCTTTTGTTCTTACGATCCCGAATGATCTAGATTCCTAGAACATACTGTACCTCACCCAATCACTGAGCTTATTCTAATATTTTTAATTCTACTTAACCCACACTTCCATAAATGTGAAGGGGTTTTGGAGATGATTGGATGTTGGAATTTCAAAAGTGTACTATTCCAAGATTAACTTACACCCCTCCCCCCCAAAAAAAAAAAAAAAAACACCAGGCTTATGCTGTTGAGCATTAAACTCAACTTGTAAGGTTTTTAGGCGGTGTTTAGTAGGCATTTAGAAGGTCAAATGGTGTCCAAATTAAATGTGTGACCTATGGATTTTGATGCCTCGGATATGTATTTTCTGATGGTTCAAATCTCAAGTCATTTAATGTTTTCTATGGAAAGATGGCCGTTTAAGTAGCGAAGGGTCAAGAACTACTACAACTTTTGAAATTTTGTCTTAATTATTATAATCTCTTTCATTTGCTTTTATTACTGATTTATTGAAGGAATTTAGGGAGACACTTTGTGAGACTATATATAGTGGTATTGTAATCTTTGCAAAGACAAGGTTGAGAAAGAAATCAATAGAAGATTGAATATTAGTATCCATACTTTATTATTTCTCTCTTCAATAAATAGCTCCACCACTCAAATAATTTTGTTTTTTTTTATCAATTTAGTATCAGAGCGATGGCGAACCATGGGAGCACAGTGTTGGGATAGATGCAGTTACTATGACTCACCAAGATAAACTATGAAAACTGGAGTATTCAAATGTGTGCCTTGCTCAGTGATCAAGACACATGGGAAGTAGTTCAAGAGGGTCTTAAGAGGAGGCTCCAATTGCAAATCTGACAGCAAACCAATTGAGAATGATAAAAGAGATGCGCATGAAAGACAAAACCACTCTCTATTTCATGTTCCAAGTTGTGGATGAGTCAGGTTTCGAGAAAATTGCACATCGAAGGAAGTGTGGGACACACTGGAGAAAGTTTTCAAGGGTGTTGATCGAGTCAAACAAGTGTGATGCCAAACTCTTCGAGGCGAATTGGAAACCATGAAAATGAAGGAGTCAGAAGGAGTATCTGACTACATCGCTCGGGTTCAAATAGTGGTGAACCAACTTAAATGCAATGGAGAAACTCTTGAAGATGCAAGGGTTGTGGAGAAAATCCTTTGATAATTGACAAATGATTTTGAGAATATTGATGTGCTATCGAGGAGTCAAAGAATTTGGAAGAAATGACTATTGATGATCTTGAAGGTTCTCTTGAAGCACATGAACAAAGAAAGAAGAAAAAGAAACAAGAGGTCTTGGAGGAGGCCTTACAAATAAAGATGACCAGAAAAGAAGACAAGGCAATGTATGTGCAACAAAATCGAGGAAGTCATGGTCGTGATGGTCGCAGTTTCGGTCGCGGCAGAGGTCGTGGTCATGGAAACAACAATGAAGAGAAAGAAGAAACGAGCCAACTAAATTGGCTTGGACGAGGCCGAGGTCGTGGAAGAGGCGGTTGTTCAAATCGTCCAAATGTCGAGTATTACAATTGTAGAAATGGACACTACACAAAAGATTGTTATGCCGAGAAGAAGGTGGAAAAAAATACGAACTTAGTCGTAGAAGATGATACCAAAGATGACGGTGTTCTCATGATGGCTCATGAAGGCATCACTCCGGACAATGACATGGTGTGGTATCTTGACACCGGTGCAAGCAACCATATGTGTGGGCACACACATTTTTTTGTTGATATGCAATAGATAGAAGATGGACATGTGTCTTTTGGAGATGCATTAAAGGTTCAAGTCAAAGGTCGAGGAAAAATACGATTTTCCCAAAGGAATGGAAAAGAAGGTACTATGGAGGATGTCTACTATGTACCTGACTTGAAGAGTAATATTCTAAGTATGGGGCAGTTATTGGAGAAAGGATGTTTGGTCTTCATGAAATATCGAATGTTGCACTTGAAGGACCAAAATGATCAAGTGCTCGCACACGTTGAGATAGGGAAGAATTGGATGTTCAAACTCAACCTGAAGAATGTACAAGAGAGGTGTTTACAAGTCAATCTGGAGGACCAAGCATTCTTATGGCACTTACGATTTGGACACTTACACTTCTGCAGACAAAAAGAGTTAGCAAAGAAGAACATGGTCCATAGGCTACCAAAAATGGACTCCAAGAAGTTTTTTGAAGGTTGTGTACTTGGCAAACTAGAAAGGACAACTTTCCAAAAGAAAGCAGAATAATGTTCAAAGGGACCTCTTGAGTTGATACACACAGACCTATGTGGAACAATCACTTCGAAATCTTTCAGTGATAAAAGGTATTTTATTACCTTTATTGATGACTATACAAGAAAGACTTAGGTTTATTTTTTGAAGAAAAAGTCAGAAGAATTTGAAGTATTCAAAAAGTTCAAGGTGATGGTAAAGAAGACAACCAATCTTTACATCAAGGCTTTACAGTCAGATAGAGGTGGAGAATACATATCAACCGCTTTCACAAATTATTGTGAGGAACAAGGTATCAAAAGATTTTTGACTGCATAATATTCACCTCAACAAAATGGTGTTACAGAAAGGAAAAATCGAACGATCCTTGATATGGTTCGATCAATGTTGAAGAGTAAAGACGTGCCAAAGGAATTTTGGGCAGAAGCAATACAATGCACTGTGTACGTTCAAAACCAATGTCCACATACAAAATTGGCAAATCAAACACCGCAAAAGGCGTGGATCGGTCATAAACCAACTGTTTCACACCTTAAAGTGTTTGGTAGTGTGGCCTATGCGTAAGTACCAGACCAAAGAAGAACCAAACTCGATGATAAGAGTAAGGAATATGTGTTTCTTGGGTATGACAAGAAGACAAAGGCTTATAAATTATTCGATCCAATTAAAAAGAAGGTGATTGTAAGTCGCGATGTTCAAATGAACGAAGAAAGCACGTGGGACTGAAAGAATCAAAAGGAGGCATTACAAGGAGAGTCACTGAGAATTGCACCAATAAACACTCCAATGACTTCTCAAATATTTGACGAAGTCGAAGAACCGAGTCAACTTAGGATGAGGAGTCTACAAGATCTATACGACTCAATTGATGAAGTACACCTAGTTTGCTTATTAGCAGACTCGGAGAACATTGCTTTTAAAGAAGTCATAAGAGACAAAAAGTGGAAAGCCGCAATGGATGAAGAGATAGAAGCAATCAAAAGAAACAAAACTTGGGATTTGGTGGAATTGCTTGATGGATATAGACCCATTAGTGTAAAATGGGTATACAAGAAGAAGATGAATGCCCAAGGTGAGATTAAAAGGTACAAGGCGCGTCTAGGGTTACAGACAAAAAGCAAGAATCGATTGTGATGAAGTTTTTGCTC
Source organism: Benincasa hispida (assembly GCF_027475165.1). Taxonomy (NCBI): domain Eukaryota; kingdom Viridiplantae; phylum Streptophyta; class Magnoliopsida; order Cucurbitales; family Cucurbitaceae; genus Benincasa; species Benincasa hispida. Next base: position 49,909,610 of record NC_143489.1, on the reverse strand, counting down.
TAGTTGCAAGAATGGAGACAATTCGACTTCTTTTATCTCTAGTTGCACAATTCAAGTGGGCTATCTATTAAATGGATGTAAAATCAGCATTTTTAAATGAAGTTCTTGAAGAAGAAGTCTATGTGGAGCAACCCCCTAGATACATGAAATCTAGAAAGGAAAACAAAGTAATGAAACTAAAGAAGGCTTATGAATTATACGTAAAGAAAAAAGAAGATAATCTGCTTATCGTTGCCCTTTATATTGATGATCTTATTTTCATGGGGAACAATGAGAACTTGGTTATGGATTTTAAAGATGCTATGACGCAGGAGTTTGAAATGACGGATTTAGGATTGATGAAATACTTTCTTGGTCTTGAAATTAGACAATAAAACTTTGGAATTTTTGTTTCACAGGAAACATATACGAATGCCATGTTGAAGAGAAATAAGATGGAAGAATGCAAGCCTATAGCAACACCAATGGAGCTTGGCACAAAACTCTCTAGATTTGAGGGAGGAGATCAAGTAAATGCACGTGAATATCGTAGTTTGGTAGGGAGTCCATGATATCTCACATGCACAAGACTGAATATTGCATATAGTGTTGGTGTAGTGAGTTCGTACATGGAGGATCCAAGGCTCTCGCACCTCAAGGCCATTAAACGAATTCTTCAATACATTCGAGGGATGGAATCACTCGGGCTTCTCTACACAAGGACGAGTGAAAACAAGTTGATAGGATACTCTGACTGTGATTGGTGCAGAGATATAGATGACAGAAAAAGCAGTGGAGGATATGTGTTCTACGTGGGGAATACAACATTCACATTGCTCTAAAAAAAGCAGCCAATCGTAACTTTGTCAACATATGAGACAGAATATGTGGCAACATCTTGGTGTGTGTGTCACACAATTTGGCTGAGAAACTTATTGTGTGAATTAAATCTACAACAGCATGAGGCAACCAAAATATGAGTTGACAATAAATTAGCCATTGAGTTGGCAAAGAATTCGGTCCATCATGAAAGGAGTAAACACATTGACAGCCGGTTTCATTTTATTAGAGAACATATAAAGAATGGAGAAGTGAAAATGATTCATGTTTCAAGTCATGACCAAGTAGCTGATATTTTTACAAAGCCTCTACTAACAACTTTGTTTGAAAATTTGAAAAAGATGATCGGAATGAAGGACTTGAAAGATTTGAGTTTAAGGGAAGAATTTGTTGAGCATTAAACTCAAATTGTCATGTTTTTAGTGGTATTTAGCAGGCATTTGGAAGGTCAAACGATGTTCAAATTAAATGTCTAACCTATGAATTTTGATGCTCCAGATGTGTACTTTCTGATGGTTTAAGTCTCAAGTCGTTTGGTGTTTTTTGTGAAAAGATATGGCAGTTTGAGTAACAATGGGTCAAGAATTACTGTAACTTTTGAAATTCTGTCTTAATTATTATAATCTCTTTCATTTGCTTTTATTAGTGATTTATTGAAGGAAGTTAGGGAGACACTTTGTGAGACTATATATAGTGGTATTGTAATTTTTTCTAAAACAATGTTGAGAAAGAAATAAATAGAAGATTGAGTATTAGTGTCCATACTTTATTCTTTCTCTCATAAATGAAAAGCTCCACCACTCAAATAATCTTATTTTTTTCAAAAGTTGCAGTGGCTGTAGTGGTTATGGATCTTTAGACACTTGTGGCTGCAGCAATGACGTCAGAGACGAGGCGCAGTCGCCAAAGATGAAGAGGAAGGGTGGGTGTTTTGCAGGGAACACACATGAGAAGGAGGAGGAAGAAGATGGTAGAGGCTAGGGCATCCTCTTTTCAATCTCTTTTTTCCTTTCGCTTTCTTTACAGTTTTTTTTAAAAAAATAAAATAAAAACCCAAAATTACTTCAGTTTTCCAACCGTTTACTAATTTTAGCTAACTTAGGAGATTAAATTGAAATTCTAATTCTTCAAATTAGAATCAACATTTAAGGAGTTCCATTAATTTAAAATTAACGGATTGAAAAAGATTTAATGACTAATTTTATAATGTGGGGCACTACAATTGAACTGATCATTAGAGTTAACATGTTAGTGGAATTTTAACACTGTAAAGGTTAAGACATAAGCGGAATTTACAAAAAAAAAAAAAAAAAATATATGGGACTAAAAGTCTAGAAATAGATTTTTTATATAACATTAGACATTAGGTATACAAAAGGCTTAGAGATTGCATTAATTAATTTAAGATTCAGTTAGTTGTAGTGATATAAGACTAGTTGTTTAGTCTCCTAAAGGAACTTATAAAGGTAAAATAGGAGTTTTTCTCTATTTATAGTTATTGATGCAATTGTGATGTGGCTGCATAGCATAAGGCAGATTGTCAGTGGATTGAAACTTGATCTTAAATCTTTATTGTCATTCATCGTTTACCTTTATTATTAGCAACCAACCCTAAATTCACTTACTTTTACCGGTTACTCTTTGGTTTGCATTGTAAGTATTGTTTTCAAAGAATTGAATTACTTACTAATCTTGTGGGATACGATACTTGAAATACAACCTCGATTACTACTTCTGACATTGTTTTGTTCTTCAAGCTCTGTGTTGCATTTATATAAAGTTTAAATGGAGGTTTAATATAGATATACAATATCTTAAAAAGTAATATGAGTTGTTGTATGTTGGTTGTAAAAATGTTTACCTCGTCGTTGATGGTCATGTTAGAATATTTAATTAATATTATTCTGATAATCAAAATGTGGACCACATATTTGTATATTTATATTATTTAGCTATTTAGATGGGCAAATTAAAATAATATGTAATTAAATAGGTTCATAAATTATTATTAAGTATAGAGACCCAGTGAAAAGTTTATAAATAGGATGCAAGGATTATGGTCTCCATGCTAAACATGTTTAGTTCTCCTGTTTCCCATTTCACTGAGAGAATTTTAGAACTTTGGTGTGTTTAGTTGAGGAAGATCTTGCTCTAAATGCTAAATTGTTGTCTAGGTGGGATCGTTTTTAGATTGTTTATATTGTTAATTAAAACAATTTAGTATGCATGAATCTAGTGTTATTGCTATAGATTTATTCATTTTCAATAAGTGGTATCAAAGCATTGTGCATATTCCTCTTATTTCAAGATGGTTCCTTATCTTGGCTTTGTGATCTTGAATAGCAGAATAAAAAATTTCAAAGTACTCTTCATTGTTGTCTTTGCATATGGCATGGTGAAGATTTTGATAGTTCAATGGATTGTTTTATTAAGTATTTATCCTAAAATTTTTTGATAAAATAGTTGGAGTGGAATTCCTTGAAGAAGAGGTTTGTACTCTCTCGGATGGGCTTTGTGGGAAATTGACTCTATGGGATGGGCTTTGTGAAAATCAATTGAAGTTTTTGTTAAACACCAATTAAAAAAGGAATTTTAAAAAAGGATGTACAACACCAATTAGAAAATGGAAGATGGTTCAAATAAAAAAAGTTGGAAAATTTTTCTTCTAATCTTCCAATTGGCCATAATTTGGAGATACAGTACATCTCATGCTTTTAGCCCATCTCTATGTGTCTTTTACATTAGCACCAGAGCTGACAAGAGAAATAACAAATTTTAAAAGACATACAAGCAACCCACCTCATCCTTTGAGTGGCCCATATCTTGTGTTTGTCTTTGTCTTGTTAAAAAAAATGATAAGAGAAATAACAAATTTTAAAGTTTCATTTGAAAAATTGGTAAAAAGGTTTTGAAATGCTAAAAATAGCAAGAAAAATTTATATAATAGAAAATACTAATTAGTAAATGGCAAAATTACCTTAAAACAACAAAATTAAGTACAAACAAGAATGCAAATATACACTGGTTCAATAAAATCTCGAATACCACGAATACACTCTATCTAAATATTCTAGAACCACAAATACACAGTCTCTAAACATTCCAAAAGCAAAAATTAAAAATCACCTGATATGGTCCTTAACACTTCCAGCTACCACTACTACAAAATATACATTACTTGACACTTGTAGTTTTTAATTATTTGACGTTTATTCAGGAAAAAAATCAAGTAATGACCTTTTGGAAAAGAAAATGTCAAGTAAAAGGGTTAAAAAAAGTGGAGACTGATGGAATATTTCATATATTTTTACGCGAATCATTACTTGACACATTTTTCGTGTCAAGTAATATAAGGTCTTACTTGACACGTTTTTCATATCAAGTAAAATATAAAAAATAATTAACTAATTATTTTAAACAAGTAAAAGGGTTAAATGCCCTAGATTGAAACCCTCCATGAGAAACACTCCACGAGAAACAGTACTCCACTTTTTTTTTTTAATTTTAAAATTTAGTTCGTTTAAAGAAAAATTGGGTTTTATGCCGAATTACATTGATTTTTTTTAGTTAATGTAAAAAATTGAGATTTTATTGGGTGAATTATTTTTATTTTGAAATTCAGGTTTTGAAGAGGAAAAGGAAAGGATTATATATATATATATATATATTTGTGTATTGAAAGAAAAGATCAAATGAAATGAAACAACACATAATGAAATAAAATAAGATAAAGTTTTATTATATTTTATTAAAATATTTTCTTTTCTTTCATTTTTTTAATTTTTTTTAAAAAAAAACTTCCCCCCTTTCCTCGTTTTCTCTCTCGCAACCCCCTCCCCATGAAACCCTCTCTTTGGAGCACCCCAACAGCCCCTGTTCTAGATCCGGTTAGTTTTCCACCGGATCCACTGTTTTCATCCTCAATTGTCACCGTTCCTTGGGATTTTAGCCGGATTGTGGAGTTGGGTGAAATTTTGGGTAAGTTGGGTTCCACTTGGTGAGGTTAGTGGGTTCTTGTTATTTTGTTATACCCATTGGTCTGGCGTGAGTTTAATGTTTTGTTGGGTTTTAGATTTCGGTTGAGACCCCTCGAATTGGCTTGTATCTGCAATGAATTTGGTGTTTGAGACTCGAGTGAAGCATCAATTTGAGCAAACACTTCAGGTAAGTCTGTTTATCATGAATCTGGGGGCTTGTTAGTCTAGGAGTTAGCCATGAATAATAGTAGCATCTTCTGTAATGATTTGCTTGTTTGAATGTTTGATGATGAGATTGATTTTGAAGTATTGGATGGAGTTGAGTTGCTGTCCAATAGGTTTGAGACCGATCTTAGTATGGTTTTGGTAAGTTTGGAGGTTAGTATTAATAGTTCTTTGTTACCCATTGAAGTATTGATCTAACAATTGAGTTATTTTCTATTTTTTATGTTCAATTCAAAGATTTCAAGGGATTGGAGCCACTATCCAGCAAAGTTAACGATGTTTGGACATTTTGATAGGTATTAGGCCTTGAAACTCTTTTGGAATTGTTATATAGTTGCTGGAATTTGGGTTTGTGACCATTATTATTGAACTTTTCATAGGTTAGATTACTTAGTTGTAGTTTTGAAGTAACATTCCAATCAAGCCACACTTTGGATAATCTATTTGGAATTAATTGGTTATTTTGTTGAATAAAATTTTGAAGAAATCTTTTATTGCTTGTAGATAAGATTGGGCTTCCAATATTCTCTTTTACTCATTGATTCCTATATTAGTTTTCTATTAAAGATGCACTTTGATTGCCTTTACGAGGGATTGCAACTGTATCAAGTCGCTTTCGCTTGAAAGTTTTGAAAGTTGTGAAAGTTGGGGGAAAGGTATATGCATTCTTCTATTTTACATTTTAGTATATGTTTCATTTGTTGATAATCTTCTTCCTCTTTATAATATTTTCTCAAATGTCTCCCATCTTCCTTTGTTTTGCAGTAAAAGGTAATTGTTCCTCATAAGGCTAGATATGGTCAAAAGAGAATGAATGAAATCCCAGTAAGTCCCTAACTTCAAGTTGTAGATATTTTTTAAGTTTTGAGTATGGTATTTTTCCATTACATAAAGTAAGCCAAACATGTAAATTTTTGTTGAAATATATCAGCAACAGAAGAAGCAACAAGGATCAATAAACACTCCAATTCATTAATTTTGACAGTAATTAAAGTATGCTCATACTAAAACAAGAGGGTTTCAAGCCATACATTTGTAGAACTTCTTCAACTCTTAATTCTCAGCTACAAACTTCTCCAAATGATTTCAAAAATCAATTTTATTTCTAAAATCGAAAATATTATTAATTTTTTAAAATTAATTTCATAAATTAATTTTCTTAATAAAATTAATAAATAATTATTTAAACAATTTAAATAATTCTAATTAATTTAATATCAAATATTAAATTAATTTTACACAAATCCACCTTCATATATTGAAATCATATTTAAATATTAATTCTTCAATTCTGTTTAATTCTCAAAATTAAACGTGTAATTATATCTCATATAATTACTAATTCTTTTAATTCTAATTTGAACGTTTCAAATTAACTTATCACGCTACTCTAAAGCTAATCCATTTACAAGCTAGTAAGGGGACCTCGCGGACCTACAGATCATGGGCTCCAACGATCCGAGATTAATTCACTAAACACATTACACCGAATTAACCCTCATTCGTTAACTAATGGGTCACTCCATTAAAGCCCATAGTTGCACACCCCTCACTATAAATATATTATGTCCACATGTTTTAATCATTATTAGTAAGTTGACCCTTCACAGGTTGTTCATAATAACGGCTAGGTCAAATGTCTATTTTACCCCCGAGATTACGTCTTGTTTCCTTAAGTTCTTACTGATCCTCTAATGAACAACTGGTTCATGATCTAGTCACTAAACCAAAACTCTCTTAGCCCAGTGAGAGGGTAGGACCCATTGTTCAAGACCTGGATTCAGTACTTGAGAAAATAACCTTTCTCCTATCCCTAAATCAGGTAGGCATGAATTTCGTTTTGCACCCTATTTCCCCACTATCTATTCGGTCTTACCCCTTAAATGGAAGGCTTATTGAATCAGCGCTGTTGAGCCAACCCTCACCTATGCAAATCTAAGGATAATCCCGAATAAATAGGAGTACATAGTTAGCTCAGGATTAAGATTGAGTTACCTAGGTCGTCTAACTGAAATAGTCAGTCTTATACAGTAAACAACGTTATAAAGTAAGAGTGACTTATTTCTCGGTCCGATCTTATGCAAACTCATTGCATATGATGCCCCCCACCCCTTATGTCATAACATGTACGAATTAGGATCACTTCGCTTGTAGCACTTTACAACTCTTTGTAACAATTACAGCGCCGTATCCAACAGTGTTACCAGAATAAGGTACCCAGCCTTAATCATGTACTATAGATCGTTTTTGTTATTTACTCGAAATTGATTCATTTTTATGTCTCTACATAAAGTTCAAGTATTCATATAATAGCCATGGATTTTAGTTTATTGGGTTTAGACTTTTTTGTATACAATTTATAAAATCAATAATAAGTTTATTGACTATAGAAAATGTTTATATTTTTGTAAACTGCAAGTTTTAGGACATAAAACCCAACAATACTCCCACTTGAACTAAAACTTCAGTGGATCAATATATACAAATACATACAATGTTGAGTTTACACGGAGAGAACAAAACGTACAAATACAATAAACTAGGGAATTTCAATACCCATAAATTCTCCCACTTGCCCTAGTGATAAATATCTCGTAGACCTAGTCTTAATAGGTGACCCTCAAACACTTTACTCGAGAAGGCCTTTGTAAATGGATCAATTAAGTTGTCATGTGAAGCTATCTGCATGACAGTTATGTCTCCTCTGTATACAATCTGCCTGTAGAGATGGTACTTTTGCTCGATATGCTTTCCTCTTTTATGGCTTCGAGGTTCCTTTGAATTTGCAATTGCTTCACTGTTGTCAAAATAGAGAGTGACAAGCAGGTGCATATTAGAAACTACTTCCAGATCAGTCAAGAAATTTCTGAGCCATACTGATTCTTTTGCTGCTTCACTTGTAGCTACATACTCAGCTTCCATTGTAGAATTAGCAATACAACTCTGCTTGATGCTTCTCTGCATAACTACTCCTCCATTCAGAATGAATACTGGCCCCAAAGTTGATTCCCTATAATCAATATCGGTTTGGAAGTCAGAATCAGTGTATCTAGTAAGGATCAGATCCTTAGCACCATACACAAGCATATACTCTCTCGTTCTCTAAAGATACTTGAGAATATTCTTAACAGCAGTCCAATGATCATATCTAGGATTGGATTGAAATCTGTTGACTATTCCTACGGCATAGCATATATCGGGACGAGTACACAACATTGCATACATTAAACTCCCTACTGTTGATGCATATGGAATTCATTTCATGTCATCAACCTCTTGAGGTGTCTTAGGACTTTGTTCCTTAGACAGGTGAATTCCATGTTTGAAAGATAACAATCCTTTCTTGGACTTTTGTATTTTATACCTAGACAACATCTTGTCAATATAAGATGCTTGAGATAATGCTAATGTCCTGTTCTTGCGATTCCGAACTATTTGGATTCCAAGAACATACTGTGCTTCTCCCAAATCTTTCATTTAGAATTTTGAAGCTAGTCATCTCTTAACGTCAGCGAGATATTCTACCTCATTCCCAATGAGTAGAATATCATCAACATACAACACCAGAAAAGCGACAGTTTTGTTGACGATTTTCTTTTATACACAGGGTACGTCAAATTTTTGTTCAAAGCCGTAAGATTTGATCGCAGCATCAAATCTCATATTCCAGGATCTAGAAGCTTGTTTTAATCCATAAATAGATCGATTAAGCTTGCAAACTTTTTGCTCTTAACCCTGTTGTATAAACCCTTCTGGTTGAGACATATAGATACTCTCTTCAAGATAGCCATTCAGAAAAAACTGTCTTGACATCCATTTGTCATATTTTATAATCATAAAATGTGGCTATGGACAAGAGTATTTTAATAGACTTTATTATGGCAACTGGAGAGAAGGTTTCTTCAAAATCTAACCTCTCTCTTTGAGGAAACCCTTTTGCCACAAGTCTAGCTTTGTAGATCTATACCTTACCAGCTTGGTCTCGTTTTCTCTTGTAGACCCATTTGCAACCGATGGGTTTTACCCTTTTAGGTTGATCTACAAAATCCTAGACATAATTAAAATACATAGATTCCATTTCAAGGTCCATGGATTTAATCCATTGATCTTTATCCACATCATTCATTTCTTGTTTGAAGGACAATGGATACTCTAAGTCATCATCTCATATGATGACTTGAATTTCAATCAAACCCATGTATCGCTCAGGCCATTGCACAACCCTTCCACTACGACGAGATGTTCTCAACTCTTGAAAAGGATATGAAGTACCAGTTTCATCAACAACTCTTGTTGATGGACTTACTCTATCAACAACTTTTGTTGATGCATTTGTTGCTTTTCTGGACATTTTCTCTATTACTAGCTTTCTACGAGGTTGATGATTCTTCATATGGTCTTCCTCTAGAAAGGTTGCATTTGTCGATACAAATACTTTGTATTCCTGAGGATCGTAAAAGAAACTACTTTTCGTTTCTTTTGGGTAGCCTACAAATAGGCATACTTTTGAACGGTGTTCCAACTTTTTAGAATTTTACACCAACACATGTGCTGGGCAACCCCAAATTCTGAAGTGACGTAAATTTCCTTTACGTCCTCTCCAAAGCTCGTAATTTCAAAAGCACTTTCGAGGGAACCATGTTCAAAATATATACTGCAGCTCTAACTGCGTGTCCCCAAAAAGAATTTGATAACTTAGTATAACTCATCATGGATCTGATGTTATCGCCGTTTATTCTATTTTGCAGGTTGACTTGCTCAAACATGACTTGCCTGACTCTTAGTTCTCGAAATTTAGACTTCAAAGCTCAATGTATAGATTAAATAATGTACTTTGTTGAGAGGTTACTTATTAAACAATTTTTCATTTTTGTGTTTGTTGAAAGTTGAGTTTTGTATACAAAAGCAATAGTTGAGATTTTATTTTGTGCATGTACATGAGAAAGAGAAATATGGTTGTAATTTGTGAGGAATGTTCATATGAAAGATCAGAGTTGAACATATGGAATTTTTAGTGAATATATTGAATTGATAGATCTTAAATGTATAATGTTTATTTAGTTGATGTAATTATATTGTTGGAATAGAAGGCAAAATGAGAATATTAATTGGGACATTTGGAAAAAAAAAGGTACATATACTTGACAAATAAAAAACGTCAAGAGTTATCATTTATGATACGTAATCAATGTCAAGAATCAATAAACTTGACATACCACCAATGTCAAGTGTATTATCTTTCATGACACAAAAATTGTATCAAGAAACATTTTTCTTGACGTTCTTTCAGAGTCAAGTTATCACAATATACTTGACAGTAGAATACTCAACGTTTTTATAAACGTTAGGTATACCCTTACTTGACATTGGAAAAATGTCATGTCATCCAATTTTTGTAGTAGTGTGCCTATAGAACGCATGTAAGCAAGGGAGGATGACGACCAGGGGTTATTAGAAACTTATGGATGTCTACAACGATGGACTTCCTCCAAGATGAAAAATAGCAAATTTGATTGTACCATTGAAGTTGTTGTTTGCAAGTGAGTATTTAGTGGAATTGCAACTTCAGGACGATGTGACTATTGAAAATATGATTGCATTTGACACAAAACTAGTTGTAGGGAGTTTCATCGTCTTCATTCCATGTGATCATTTTGCTCTTAGGATCTTGAAAGCCAACTTTAAACACTACCAATCCCAGAACATCATTGTTGAAAATGATATTTAAAGTAGAAACAATAGCAAGAAACATGTGCGCGAGCGAAAAAGGTTGGTGACCTAGCGAGGGTGGTCGTCAAAAGCTAGCCAAGATGATGAAATTCAAGAAAAGGTTGTAGAACCAACGATCTCAGACATGAGATTGAGAAGGAGAAAAAGATATTTTGAGAGGCAGCTAAGTGAAGAAGATGAACAATATGAGATTTAAGGTTTTTTTTTTATCTTACTTTAATAATAATAATTATTATTATTATTATGATAATGATGATGATGATGATAGTATTATTATTATTATTATTATTATTATTATTATTATTATTATTATTATTATTATTATTATTATTATTATTATTATTAATAAACTAAAAAAATATATGTATATATATATATACACCACATGTTTCAAACATTTAAAGTTTATTTCTCATTTATATGTTTCTTTCTAAGTATAACAAGTCATTTTTTACGTGTTTCTATAGAAAATATGAAAAAAAAATCAAATTAATTAGATAACAATATGTATAAAATATGAAAAAAAATATTTAGATACAATTGAATTTGTAACAAACATTTAAATAAATAAAAATTTAGTTAGATAAAATCAAATTTGATAATAAAAGATAAATTCAAAAATAAATTAGAGAAAAAAATCAGGAAGTTTTTGTTTATTATGATTTATTCAATAAGTAGTTAAATAGAATATAATTTGATAATAAAATGTAAATTCAAATATAATTCAAGGGAGAAAAATCAACAAGAGAGCTCGTTTATTTACAATTACATTGTATTTATAGTTCCATTCAGTTAAGCTTCAACAATTACAATGTATTTATAACTCCATCAATCACAAAACCTACCAGAGAAGCCTAACTCGTTGTAAAGGCACAAAAAAATAGCAAGATGGCAAAAATGAATACTTATTTATTTGTCAAAAAAACAAATGAATGGTATATAATATAATAAGATGGTAATGAATAAAATGTGATTAAAAAAATACAAAAAATGATAAAATTTAAATGAAATATATGCTAATATGCATTGAATATTAAGTAAAATCGTAATCAGGATAAAAAATTTTAATTTGAATTTAAAATAATAAAAAATGAATAAAGTAATGTAAAATCTAAAGATATATTGTGAATTAAAATTAAAATTGTGATAAACGAATAAAAGATTGATTAATTCTAAATATTTTCGAAAAGTGGTTAAATCAAGTCAAAATAGATATGAAACTGTCAATTCAAATTTTAAAATGGGAAAAAATTTGGCACCTTTCTTTCTTGAATCCATTAGGTTGAAGTCTCATAACCGACGATTCCATTTACACTATATTTCTATTGAAAATTGATATACGATCTCATAAAGATGATTCCCTTTAAACTGTATTTTTATTGAGAATTTATACACGGTATAGCAATTACACAGTATTAAAAAAATGTTACTTGATCATACCAGAGACAATTTGGAGATTAAAAAATTATATGTCATGTGTGCGGCACAAATTGAAATATGAGGGGAACAAAAATATTAAAAATTGTAATTAATCTTATTTTATTCGAGATTTGGAATGGGTGTCCATTTAAAAATACAGTATTTCACGCATGCTTTCTAAATTTCAAGTTTTACAAATATGTCAAATCATATTTTATTGACTGCATGGAGTTTGCCTAGGGTTTCTTCCTCTCTGGTGTGTGTTTTATTCTCCTCTTTTACTCTCAGTTTGTCTCCACATCTTCAACCGCCATCAACTGCTTCTCGAATTTACCTAAATTCACACTATTTACACCCAAGGTATTTTTTGACAATTTTCATACATATTAACCCAACCATAAGTGCAAATAAAATCAATATTCAATTTTACTTTCATATCTGCATCAAAATACAGATTTATTTTCATACATTCATCTGCATCAAAACTTAATTATTATACTAATTTATTTTTATGTAATCCGGCAGAAGGCGAAGAGAGGCGACAACATGAATAAATAAAATATGATTTGACATTCTCAAACTGACGATAAAATAGAAATTGCATGGTAATCAAATAGAGATAGCAATCACAGAGTACTTGGTATCAAATAGCAATTAGATAGCAATAAAATAACAATCGCTATCAATAGCAATCAATATTATATAGTAATTAGAAAGCAATCACATAGCAATCAGTATAATCAATATTATCATGAAATAGTAATTAGACAATAGTCAAATAGAAATCGGTATTGAATAATAATCATTCAACAACAAAAAAGCAATCTATATCATTGGTAATTAATATCAGACTGTAATTTGAAAACAATCAAATAGCAATCAGTATCATTGAAAATTAAATAACAACCAATATCAAATATCAGTTTAACAAAAATCAGATAGAAATCAATATTGTTAACAATCTAAGCAGTTGGATAACAAACAAACAGTAATTAGACAACAATCAGATAGAAATCGGTATTATTTTTTGACTTTTCATGTTCAGTAATTAGTGGGCCAAAACGCTTTGCTATTTTCTACAAATTTGAAAATAGAGAGACATGGAGCTAATTTTTGTTAACTAAAATCCCTTCCAATTTGGGTCAAATTCTGATGTTAACAGGTCCAAATTATAAGTCCTAGAAAGATCATGTTGAGATCACTTTGGGATGTATAGATCTCGATCTTGCACTTCGGCAAGATAGACAAGTTTCTACCCCTCAAGAGCCCAATGAGGCTAAGGTGGAAAAATGAGAAAAGTCTAATCGCATGTGTTTGATGATGATAAAACAATCAATTCCAAAGTACAGGCTTTTCTACTTGTTTCTCCTATAAGAAACCAGAACCTCTAAAGTAGGACTGTTAAAAGTATCACGCTTGGTGTGCTAAGAATGGTGTGTATATCTCTATTTTGCTTTTGTACCTTTACATAGTTGGTGGGTGGATTCTGTGCTACCATTCATGTCTGTATAACTATGTAGGGCTGCCTGTAGAGCCAAAAACCACTTGAGAGTGAAAGCTACATCTATGTGGAAAATTGTAATATGGAAAAAGTTGATGCTATCGGTCAATTTAAATTATGTTTTGAGACCGATTTTTATTTAGTCTTGTACAACACTTTTGTTGTATCATCTTTTAGACGCAATCTGGTATCTATTTCTGGATTGAACAAATATGGTTACACTTGGACATTAAAAAATAATAAAGTGTCTTTATGTAAATTTCCATCTAATAGGTACAGGTTCTTTAGTAGATAACTTATATATGTTAGATACTAGCACCCAGTTATGAAACCTATCATATTGTTGCTGTGGGTACTAAGTGAAAATTAAATTAAAATCCCTCTTTATTATGGAATCAACGTTTGGGATATATTTATAAACAACAAATGGAACGTCTTGTGTCAGATAAATTTTGAATCCTTTTGATATGAAAAACTTGCATATCTATATAAAGTGTATCAAAAGTAAACAAATAAATAAAAGAAAATTAGGTGCAAATCGAGCTCTAAAAGTCTTAAAACTGATACATACTGATATTTGTGGTTCGTTCCTTTATAGCTTCTTGGAATGGACAACATTATTTTATCATTATGAACCCTGAGCCCTAATTTCTCTACTTGTGTATGTTCCCTACTGAAACCAGTGTGGTGAGTAGGTTGATGTGAGAATTAATGTGTAATTGTAGAGAAAATGATGAAAATTTAGAAGAAAAGTTTGAATTTGGAAGCTTGACTCTTGGGTGAAGCTAGAAGAAATGGCTAAGTGTAACCCATGCATTGGAAGCTCGAAAAATGGCTAAGTGTTTGCCTATGCGTTGGCCTTGTGCTAGGCATTGGAGTTAAGCCAAGGGCATTGGCCTTGCTCATTAGAGAGTTTATTTGGGAATTGAAGGAAGCTAAATAGTGGCCGAGAGAAAAGCTATGCATGGGAAGAGGCATGCGGCAGCCAAGTCTTGAGAGGTTAGCATGCATACGGCAACTTCAAGTGTGCGCGAGCGTGGGCGCTGGGCATTGGAGTTGCATGCACTGGACGATCGTATAGCAATGAGCGGGGCTAAGCGATGTGGTAGGCGATCGTGTACCTATGAGCGACACTGAACGATGCGGTAGACGATCGTATGACAATGTGCAGTGTTAAACGATGCAAAGTTTTGCACTAAACAATAGTGCTACATGATGGACGATAGCGTTAAATGATGAGGCAATGGCACTACATGATTAGCATCAGCGCTAGATGATGACGCTGGGCAATGACGCTATGCAATGGGTGTGGGTGCTAGATGATGACTAAAATTAAAATTGTGGCGGACGGAACGCAATGTAATGCCGCCGAAAAGATGGAACATAATTTATGCGATGCATGTCTTAGGTTATGCATTGGTTCTCATGCGTCGAGGGTCATCCGTTGGGATAGAATGTATGCGTTAATCTTATATGCAATAACCATATGTTCCTATCACAAGTTTTCTTGCGCTCTCACCAAGTATAACGAGAACGCGAGTTTCTCGAGTGATCCGAGGTTGAACTCAGGGACTTGTAGCTAACGGGTATGTGGTAATGTGTTTGCGACGGATAAATAAAAGAATGATGGGGGTTATAAGCTACAAACTACTTCTACTCCAAACTAACAAATTAAGCAGTGGGAATATGATTGAGAGAAAGAGACATGGAAACGGTTGACGTGTAGTAAAATGCATGAAAAAATAGATGAAATAGTGAGGATGTCTTCATCACAACCCTAAGCTTGACCGCAAGGGTAACCCCAGCCAACGCAAACTTATGCGATCATGCTATACACACCTGACGAAGACACATGCGATGCGTAATAGCAAACAAAACTTATTCCTAAGTCTCCATTCTTGCTTATGCGATCTTAATCTAGCTCTCTCGAGCCTCGATTCTAACCTAGCTCTCTCAAGTCTTAGGTTCTTTCTTTAGAATCTCACTCGAGTAGCTCTAAAGGTGTAATGGACGCATACATAAGACAAGGTAACCCCAAAAGCCTGACCGACGTAAGATTATTCTTATCTCTAGTGAACACTAGCTTACAAAGCTTAATGCGATCAACTACTTACCCTCCCGGGAAATTAATTACTGCTGATTTTACTCATAGACAAGTATTACGTCCGTCTATAGACAAGTGTTGCTACAGCTTCATACTAAGCAAATAAGGTTTTTTCACAAGAATCACGCAGCGAACACCTTCCGGTGGTTTGCTACATGCTTCTATCCCTAATCCACATGTTTAAGTATGCGATACTCTAGCAATCTTACTCAATGATGCAATAAAAGTAAAGGATACTAAGTAAATGAAGATGGAGATGGAATCGAAGAAAAATACAAAAATGCATTGATCACAAAATGTATTAATTCCTTAAACCAAAATGTAATACAATACAAGGAAAGAAGAGAAATGAAAGGCCAGCTGGAAGCAATGTCTTACTCCCAGCAAATGTGTGTCAAGGCTGTCGCTGGTGCCATGGATGGGAAGTGGAGCAGACACTCTCGAGCTCTAACTCTGGCAAAGGCATCGGTTGTCAATCAGAATGGATGAAGGAGATGAAGAACTCTCAAGCTGTCTTCTCACGCTTTGGTCTGAATCACAAGGATCCACCCCAAGGCAGGGAGCCTCAGGCGAAAAACCTTGGATGATATGAAATTCTGCTCAATGGCTTCTATTTATAGAGCTTGATCGCCGACAACATTAATGGACCTGCTCTGAATCTGACACGCGCAGCGTGATGGTCCTTTTCTGAATATCTGCTGCTAACGGAATGGTAGGTGAAATATCAACATCATCTTTTGATACTCTCGAGGTATGCGTTCATGTTTGCATTCCACCGACCTTGCGGTCGCCCTTCTATTATGGTTATCATTATGTAGCCGCAATCTCCTTACGATGACCGCATTCGCTCGACAGCTGCAACTTCTATGCGATGGACGCATACGGTTGATGGCAGCAACATCCATGCACCGAACATATGTATTCGCCTCTGCGATGGAGAGATTCCCCGCATGTGGTCGTCTTTATGGTAGCCCTTTAGCGTATACGTCCGCTTTCTGCATTAGCTACAAAGATAGAAAATTGAATGTATAATAACGCATAATAGTGGGTTAGCCGAGATTCCTAATGTCGATCGACGCAAACTCATTTTCTCATGAATTCCTAACATAATCACCGCATATTCTACTTAACAGCCCTCATAATTCTAAATAAAAAGCCTACAATGACGTCATTTCTGCCCATCATCACTAGTCGATAGTCGTGACGCGTTAGAAGATGGGCGTCAACACTACATGATAAGCATCAATGAGATCTACATGATGCGTGAGAGCAGTACGATAGGTTGTGTGCTGCACGATGGGCGAGAGCGAGATCGTTGGGTGACAAGCATCAGTGTGAGGTCACTAAACGATGAGCTAAACAATGGGGTGGTGAGCTAAACGATTGAACTTGTGTTGATTGGTATTAATCACCGATTAAAAGCACCAGCTTTCTTAAGTACCGAATTTAACTCCATGAAAGCTAAAGGTGTCGTGTTAAGACTTAATGAGAAGCAGTGGAAAGCAATATAAAAAGGGGAGGTCGAACTTCAAATGATCAGTTTGATCATTTCGTCCATGCAAATTTAGAGATCTTGGTGTCGTTGGATAGCTCTGAGAGTCTACTTTCAGAGATGATACTGTGTCAAGTATTATATACTCAATGATCGTTTACCTTAGCGTCTACGCGATCGAGTAGCCAACACTATACAATCAAGTAAACTCTTTACTCGATCATTTAGTAATACTACACGGTCAAGTAGAACTTTTCTACATAATCGCGTAGCCAAATATAAACGATCGTTTAGCCTAGGCTACATGATGGGACCAACCGTTGGTCTACTTCCTCGAAGTGAACAACATCTCCATGCATTGAAGCTTCATCACGAACAACTCTTATAGACCAAAAAACTTTAAATACAAACTCGATAGCAAATTAATCATGCCAAAAAATGTAGAGGGACTTACAAATTAACATTGAAATGTAAAGAAAGCTTTAAAACCAGAGGCAATCATCCCATAACATCCATCAATTCATATCCACAACTACATCTAACACTTAAACGCATTGTAGAAACATAAAACCCACCAAGACTGCAAATGTAATTCAATACATCTAGAATTTGGAATATCAAAACAACCTAGCTCTGATACCAATAGAAGAAACTCTAAACATAGAGAACCAATGAGCAGAAGAAAATTGTTCTAAATCCCATTGTGAAAGAACATGAACATTTAGAATCTAATAAAACAGTTATGCATTAAGTCTAAATCACAGTATGCTTCAAAGAACTAAATACAAAGGGATTGAGTGAATCATACCTTTGAAGAACTTTTCTTCTAGTATTCCCTCGAACAATCAGCAACATGTTCAATAGCACGAATGCAACACGAGCATATCCAGGAAATAGCACGAACTTATGATCCTTGATCACAATCGGGTTAAACTCGATACTCGACCCTCGAATGCAAACTTGACACTACCACGAGGCCACCTTGGTATTCTCGGTGTGAGAATCTAGGAGGTGTAGGCTCTGTATGGATTTGGTAGAGGTAAAGAGGAACTGGATGATCGATTACGTTGGAGAATGGAGAAGTCTATCATTTAAACTTGGACACTCGATCATTTAGCAGTGAGTAGCTATCGTATAGGTTACTCGTTCCTTAGTTGTGTACTCTCTTAAAAGCTATCATATATCTTTTTCTTCTTGCGTGTTGGAATATGAAAAAATGAAAACGATTTTTATTTTTTCCATCAATTATCAAAACTGATTAAAATCTCTTACTAAGTCAGTTATTTTGAGAAAAAATTGAAATCAATTATCTTACAATTGATTTAATTATAAATATGATAACTAAATTATCATATTATATTTATAACCTATAGTTTTAATATCACATCATATGCAACATATAACCATAGTTCTTTTTCTCCTTTATGATATTTAATATAAATCATATTTATATTAATTCCTCCAAATAATGTATCTAATACATCAAATCAATTATATCACATATAATTAAATAAATTTAATTATATCATATATAATCAAATTCCCTCTTGTTAATTCGAACACTTCAAACTAACCCAAAAACTTATTTTCAACATGAATCCATTGAGCTACCTAGGGGACCTTATGGACTTGTAACTTAAAGCTCCAACGGTATGTGAATAACTGACTAAAATCTTTAATCACAATATCCACAATCTGTTAACTGTCGAACACTCCACTAAAAATCGACAGTTGCACTCTTCGCACTACAAGTATATTTCTTTGTCCATCGGATATAACCAATCAACAGTACAATGATCCTTCACAAGTCGCTCGTAAGTACAGTTGGGTCAATTTATCGTTTTGTCCCTGTAGTTACATCTAACTTCTTAAGTACCATTGATTCCTCTAATGAACAGTACATCACAGTCCCATTATGAGTAAATCCTTCTCAGGCCAAGAGAAGGTGTGGCGCCACATTGTTTAAGCCCCGGAATCCCCTTAAAGGAGCAATTTATCTAATTATCCCTGCTTCGAAGAATGAGTGAATTCTGTCTTGTGTAGCTAAGTTCCCAGCTCCTCAATTAGACGAATATCCAAAATGGTACGTTTGATTCGGCGATCTGGCCACTCACACCAATACAAATCAAAGGATTGCCCCCATAGGCAGGAGTTCCCAACTCACTTAGGATTAAGTTCATTTTACCTATGGTCATCCTAGTTAAATGAAAGTCTCTGTCATGAACGACATTATATAACGAGACTAAACATTTCGTGGTCCGGTCTTATACAAACTCCTTTGTATAGAGCATCCCCACCCGCATGTCTAATGGTCAGGATCATACAATTTGTAGCACTTTACAACACTTGTAACATCTACAAAGCAGGTCACACTCGTAGCGTCACCAGGATAAGGTTTCCCTCTTTTATCCATATACTACAGACCATTTAGGTTATCACTTAAAGCACGATCTACTTGTATGTCTCCACATACATGCTTAAGTTACAACGATAACCAGTGATCTTAGTTTATTGGTTTGTGATTAATGCAACTAAAATATATCATATTTCATAGACTGAAGTGAATAAAATATCTCATATTATAAAACACAAAATTATTTGTTCATACAGATGTTTACAAACTACAAGACCCTACGAGATTTAGGGCATCAACCCCAACAACCTATTCAAGGTGTACACGTATAGGTTGCAGCTTCTGCCCAATAATTTTTCCCTAAGATAGCATCAGAGAGCAAATACCTAACACTTTCCATTATGATTCTATTTAACCTCACAGCAACCCCATTTTGTTAAGGTGTATACCTCACTATTCTATGCCTAGCTATACCATTCTCACTACAAAATTTATCAAAATATTCATTGCAAAACTCTAGCCCATTATCGGTTCTAAAGTATTTTAACCTTTTAGATGTTTGATTTTCTATCATGTCTTTCCATTCCTTAAACTTTCCAAAAACTTTATCCTTAGTTTTAAGAAAGTATATCCAGCTCTTCCTATAAAAGTCATCTATAAAGGTTAGAAAATACCTTGAGCCAGTAAGGCTTGGTGTAAGAGATGGTCCCCATAGGTCAGAATGGACATAATCGAATGTTCCTTTGGTGGTATGCTTATGTTTTGTAAAACTTTGTCGGGTTGCTTTATCTAGAATGCAGTGTTCACAAAAGGAAAGGTGTTCACTAATGCCTTTGGGCAGTATACCCTGCTTGGACAGTTCTTGCATCCCTTTTTCACTAATATGGGATAGTCTTTTGTGCAACAAGTAGGCCTCTGTTAAGCTTGCTGTTCAAACCAAGTAGGCACTTGTCATCATTTCTACTCCTCTCACAATATAAAGGTCATTGACATTTTTTTCAACCAACACAACCTTGGAATCCTTGATCAGCTCAAGAACTCCAGCTTTTCCTCTGCACCCAATAGAGTCCAACATGTCCAGAGATATCAAGTTTCTCTTGAGCAAAGATACATTTCTCACATTTCTTAGAAGCTTGATTGATCCATCCTTTAGCTTCAAGGATACTGAACCAACCCCTTTGATCTTACAGGCTTCATTGTTTCCCATGTATATATATTCTCCATCTACGTCCTTGTAACTATTAAACCAAGGTCTAAAAAGTGTCATATGATAGGTGCAACTGGAGTCAAGTACCCAATCATGCTTCCCAAGAGGACTGATTTGGTTGGTTTGGTTTCTAGTGAAGGCTAAGGCATCAAAATAAAAGTAGGAACCTTCAACCACTGAAGCTTCTAGTTGTTTTCCCTTATAATCCTTCTCTTTTCCCTAATTTTTCCATTTCAGGCTATAGCAATATCTCATCAAGTGACCTTTCTTTTGCAATAGTTGCATCTCAGCTTGGTCTTAGGTTTGTGCTCTTCACCTGACTTATTTTTATTCCCCTTAGACTAATTCTACTTGTTCTTCCCCTTGAAAAACAAGTCCTCTGCACTGGACTACTTCTTCTTAACTGATTGAAGCTCTAACTCTTTAGTTCTTAATGCTAAAATGATGGCATCAGTGGTAACTAATTCTCTGCCATATTTCCAGGCATTCTTTATTTCCTTATAGACTTCGAGTAGAGAGTTTAATAACACAAAAGCCTCATTCTCATCGCCAATTTTCTCGCCAAGGCTCTTGAACCTAGAAACTATCCTCTTGAACTCATCCAAATTATCTGAAAGAGGCTTGGCCGAATCCATCTTGAACGTGAAGAACTTCTCCCTTAGATACATCTTGTTGGGGAGATCCTTGGTTACAAAAAGACCTTCCAACTTGACCCACATCTTATAGGTCGTGTCTTGATCAATCACTTGTCTCAAAATATTGTCACTAAGATTAAGAACCAAAGTCCCACATGTCTTCCCTTTCTT
The DNA here is from genome assembly GCF_027475165.1 of Benincasa hispida. NCBI lineage: Eukaryota > Viridiplantae > Streptophyta > Magnoliopsida > Cucurbitales > Cucurbitaceae > Benincasa > Benincasa hispida. Next base: position 49,887,977 of record NC_143489.1, on the reverse strand, counting down.
GAGCTGATATACTAGATGGCAGAGTTGACGGGTTCAAAAGGGCCTTGTGTGCTCTCTGTTGTCCAAGAATAGCTTTGATCTTTGCCTTCCATAGGCCAAAATTGCCCTTCCCAATGAACTTCTCAACTTCACACCTTGCAACAACCATTTCTAAATAAAGATGGTACTTGAGTCAAAGCTTCTTCATGTACATTTGTACAGTTTTATATTTTCTACAGAATACAGATGTAATACAGTTTGTTATTGAGCATTAGTTATAAATATCAAGTAATGTATCCATTTTGTTTGATCTTATAATGCTTGACCAGTTGAAATTTTGCATGTAAAGTCACTTAACATGCAATTTTCATGCCACTTACCATACTCGATCTATGTTGTTGAATGTAATGGTGATGTGATTACAAAAGGTATAGCTACATTGATTACGTTAGTAAAAGTCAACTTGGTCTTTCACTTTTATAGGAAATGGACGAGATTGATATTAAAAGATAGTCATTGATAAATAGCCTTAAAAGTTGCACACTCGGGTATCCATAAAATATATATAACTCTACACTTCAAAGTTAATATTTTGTTGAAATGGGAGATTTTTAGAATATTTAATTAATTTTATTCTAATAATCAAAATGTGGACCACATATTGGTATATTTATACCATTTGACTATTTAGATGGACAAATTAAAGTAACCTATAATTAAATAGGTTCATAAATTATTATTGAGTATGGAATTTTCTATTAAGTGGATACCCAAATAACTTTTACTGGAATTAATGGGATCCAGTGAGAATTTTATAAATAAGATGTTAGGTTTATGGTTTCCAATATGCTACAGTACTTCTGCTTCCCATTTCACGAGAGAATTTTATAACTCTAGTATGTTTAGCTGGAGAAGATCTTGCTCTAAACGTTGGATTTTTGTCCAGGTTTGATCATTTATAGATTGTTTATATTCTTAATTCTAACAATTTTATATGCATGAATCTAGTGTTGTTGCTCTAGATTTATTCATTTTCAATAGGTCAAAGTCATAGGGTCTGTTGATGCTACTCTTGTTCTGGTTACACCTGTTGCTCTGAGTCGTGCACTTGATCTAGTTGAGGCCAAAGTATCATTTACCATCTCCTATTAGGAAGAGATATTGTTGATGGACAATTTTTTTAAAAAAAAAAAAACTACAAATGATTTAAAACCCTGGATGATTATTTTATGGATTTCATAGATTATCTAACTGATGCTTTTGTATATTGTTTGCTTAATCAAACATTGTTTGTTTTTTGTTTTCTATCCTTTTTTTCAAAAAGAAATTAAAAAATATTTTAAAGGAAACTATAATATCTTTTGGTTTTCTATACTTTGAATATTGTTCGCCTGATCAAAACATCGAACGGACGAATAGAGGCAAAATGGGGAGCTGGGCTACATCGACACTGCAACGGGGGGTGATAATCTAATGAAAACCATAATACTTTGTATCAATCAAACTATTGTTTCAAGTTTAGGTGTGGAAGCAACATTTCTTTATTACTTTTAACTTGTTAGTCTTTGGAAAGTATAGTTTGAGGACTTACTTTGCGTATGAAGGGATGCATTTGTCAATGATCGCATATAATATCTGAGTGCGTAGGACACTAAGGAAGGCAGTGGCTTGTGGGTTTTCGTTTTTTGATGGAGCGATGGTGGAGGATTTTGAATTCTAATTGTTGGGGATTTGAAAGGGCTTTGATGGTGCGTTAAACTAAGGATTGGGAAATATGGGAGGTTGTTACGTGGGATGACAGCATGATAACCCTTGGCTTTTGCCTTGCAGTGTTTTAGTTGTTATGCAAGTACGGTTCAAATTACTTTGTCGTTATCCCGGTTCGTCTTATACTCCAAATTTCTTCCTTATATTTGACTCTCCATAAATAAATCATTTAAATTATTGATAAAACATCTTGAACTACCATGATTTATCGAGTCTAAGATTGCCCTATTATGGTGTTAGAGATCATTATCATTCCCTTTTTATTGAAGCATGTATCAAGATATGAAGAAGAAAAAAATAGGGTGTACCTAACACAGAATACAATATCAAGCACGATGTCACAAACAATATGTATGACAAGTGCGCAAAATGAAAGCAAACAGGAAAATAATAACAGAGATTAGTTGCCCTGCTCAATGCAAAAATACCTACGTCCAAAGGGCAGTGTGCCCGACGGAACAAAACTTCACTATAAAGAGTTTAGAATTACAATGAAAGTATTTATCTGATATACTCTCTCTTTAGTGACACATGTATAACTTTCTCTTCAGTTTCAACTTAGGCTCCCCCTAAGTTTGAGCTCCCCTCACTTCCACAATAATGCTTCTTCAAGCTTTGTATGAGATCCTCTCAATATAACATACTTAGGCTCTCCTAAGAGTGAGATCCCCACACATTCATCATATTTAGGCTCCCTCTAAATATGAGTTTTCATCATCTTCAATGTACTTAGGCTCCCCCTAAATACAATATCAAATCAAACTCCTCCCGAGTTCTACAATGGCTACCGAACCAAAAAGGTCTTAATGACAAATACAAAGATTTTCAATAACAATGCATGGAGGTTAAGGCTTAGACAAACCCTAAACTCAAAACTATCAAGAAACTTTTCTAATTAGACGGTTAACCCTAAAATTGGATAAGAGTACAATATAAATAAGGCTAGCTTGAAAATATCTTTTAGGAGTGAATAAATATTCTCTACAGGAAAATAAGGAAGGCAGATATAGAAATCTGTAAATCACGCAAACAGATATGGAAAAGATACTCTATAGAATCGACTGCCAGACATGTAATAATGTTAATAACAATGTCTTTATCATGTTGCACAATATGTTGTTTGAGTTTTTCCTGTAATAAACTTAGTCAACCATATTACAATCTCATGATAATATCAACCAATCAAACTGTAGTAATAATCTCATCATTTGGCTATTTTTTAAGGCAAAACAAACCAATCATCAAGGTACGATAGCGGAAGCAAACCAACTAGACTAGAGCAATGCACATATAACCACAAACCACCATAAACCATCAGAAGGACCAAATCAACAATCACAACCACAAACCATAGAGCAAAGAAACCAAACCCAAATTAGAATGACCACACTCACTCTCCCCCTTTTGTTTAGCTTACAAAACCAACTAAAGCCAACACCAGATAACATATAACACATGCCTATAGCCTTCAGCATTTGGCCCTGAAATAGAGGCCACATTTACACAAATAATAAATAACTACAACAACTCAACATTAACTTCAACTATAAGATTAGTAGAGCAAAAAGAGAACACGCAAATCTCACGATTCAGAGGTAAGAACCTGCAGGATACGATTTCCAACAAAAGGAGCTTCACACATGACATAAAAAATATCAGCAAAAAATAAAAAACAAATCCTCATCAGCTAGCAGAGGAATGCCCTAGACGATGACAAGCACAAGATGCCATTGAAATAGATTAACACTAACATTAGTAACATTGAGATTGACAATGACAAGTTGCCCATTCTTAAACAATGCTTACGAACACCTCTAGAGAGCCTAATAACAAACTCTTTTGTAGTAGAACAATGCCCCAACATAAACATGAGATCTTCTTTTTCTCATATCAACTTTCTAATAATCTTTATAATCTCTTTGTAATTTTCGACGCCTGTCTTTTTCATTAAAAAATTTTTAGAATGACTTGCACAACATATGTAGCTTACTCTAAAACCAAAAGCAATAACACCTCTAGATATAGCACACAAAAGGAAGGAATACCACAGACATAGTAAGAACAAAATCAAAAAAAGTCACCCCAGCAGATGTGCAACCAAATAAGGAAAGAAAACCAGAGCCAAATATATGCCTATAAAACAAGAGACAAAAAGTCTGACGAGATAAATAAGGAAAATATTATCTGCCAACCAAAACCATAACAATCCATACCAAACAAATCATTACAGAAGACAACCCATACCATACCAAAACCAACAAAACACAATTTCCATCTCACAATTGCAACCAACCTATTCTCCCTCTTTTTTCATGAAGAAAACCAGTCAATAGGAGGAGGCTGAGAAGAAGACGTATCATTAGACGATGTATCCCTCATGTTAGGCCCAACACTGAGAATAATAAAATCAACATCTTCAGCATCGACATGACCAATAGTAGGAATATTAGATAGACTAACTTCTTTAAGCCCCTTAGACCCTAAATTTTTCATGCCCAAATCCAAAATTGTCTTATTGATAACAAAATCAACATCAAACTTTTCCACAATTGATTCATTGCCACAAGCATTCAACTCCGAAATATCTTCATGCATATTCATATCAGAGAGAAGGAGATTAGGAAGAATAGGATCAGTATAGCAAAGAATATCTTACTCAAAAATAAAATCATCAGATGTATCTTTATCAAAGATATTTTTACTACCGTCTAGACCATCATAACTCACAATCGTTTGACCAACCAGACCACTATTAACATTCATTTGCTCATGCACATTCAAATCAGCAGGTCGATTTATAGTAGCAATACTAGCATATACATCAATAGAAGTAATGTCATCCTTTAACACAATCTCAGAATAATTAACCAACTGGCTAGTTGAAGCAACATTAATAACTTTATTAAACTCATAAACACAAACGATGCCAGTAGAAGTATTATCAACGACAAACACGACATTCCATATAACATTATAAAAAAAAAATAGATCATCAGTTTCTTGGAAATCAATGACAGCAATAGTAAGAGCAGTGAATTCAATTTGATCAATAGTCAGAGACATATCATTCGCAATATTTCCAGAGGAGACAACAGGCACATGGCTAACATTTTTAACACTTCTAGTTGGAATAACATATTCAACAACAATATTAAGAGACGCAATGACTTTACCTAGAGATTCAGCAAGAGTACCATTATCAAAAACCCCCATCACATCTTTTCTTCTTAGTTTTATCACGTATCTAGACTCACCACTGAAAGAGAAAGAAAGACCTCGCATTTGAACACCATAGTAATTTTCGACCCTTCATGAAGCGTTTTTTCTTTTTTAATGATCTATTAACCATTTTACTTTTAGAATTTTAGGTATCTTGAAGAGAATTCACCCTGGCGATAAAAAGTAGAAGATGCAAAACTGAGGGCAAACCAAACAAAAAACTAATAATCTCAGTATATTTCAGAATCACAATCGAGAATTTCTTGCTTATAAAAGCTAACTTGACCCATTTTGACTTTCTTTGATCAGATGTCTTTAGTTGTTATAAGGCAGTTCTGAAAAGATATAAGATTCTCCTGAGAAATTCAAATAAAAAACCTCCACAATTTCCATCTGTTTATTCCGAGAACTCAAAAAATAAGTAAGTTGTTTGACCAAACTCATTTCAAGCTTAGTTCGCATGTGTCAGATAGGATGCTCCACTATCTTCTAAGACATCCTTCTAAAAGCTATATCACCACCGTAAATTTGAAAAACAATCAACTTTCCTTCTAACTTCTTGAAAAACAGAACATGAATCGGCATGGACTCATGATGCACTAAATTGTTGGTGGAATATCCCAGAAATATACTGTAATCACTAATTGCAACCCATTTTTGTCTCAAGGCACAATTAGCCAGAATATAACTCATGCCACCAAAAAGATGGAAATATTTAGCATTATTACAATTATAAGAATTCCTTCCCCTTCATATTTAAGCATTTCAGCACATACACACTTTGACTCAAGAACAAGGTAATTGGAAACGTGATAACTAGTACATTACATCATATCAAGAATCATCTATTTAAGAGTACTAGTCTTGCACTTGACTATTCTATTTTTCTGGGGAGAGACCACAACTTCATTTTGCTTAGGACTGTTAAAAACATGATTAACAACATTAGAAGTCCAAAAGTAAAAATTATTAGATGAGCGCATACCTGTCATGACAATCACATTATTTTTGTTGGTCACCAAACATTTTTCTTTTGAGAAGCTTACAACAAGACCCTAATCACATAGTTGACTTATGCTTATTAAGTCTGTTGTTTTTCTACAAGAATGACATCCTCCAGTGTTGAAAGACCAAGGCACAACAGTTATCCTTGTCCAGTACTTTCCCTTTTGCTCCATCTCCAATAATAACATGACCAGAACTGCATGGCTATACATTGGTGACAAATGAATTTTTTGCCAATCATGTGATGAGAACATCCACTATCAATCCAGTCTTCTTTTGCTGAGGAACAAAGAGAGGTGAATGCCATTTAACATCAAGACTCAGAAGAAGATCCAGACTTCTTAATTCTCCATTCAAATTTATTTCTATGTATTAGTTTGATAGGATTGGCAACCATCCAAGTCTTTCTAGAGTAATTCCAGGAAGGTAAATAACTCATTCTTCTCAAAATACGAAAACAGTCAGGACAAATGGTCCTGTCTTTCCACATTAATGACAAATCCATTTTTGTTTCTCATTGTAACTTAGAGTGGATGTTGACACATCCTTTATCTTTGACAAAGGGGCTAACATCAAAGAGTCCTTGGCTGGAACAAAATGATTTAACAAAGATGATTCACCTTTATAGAATCGCTTACCCTGCTGCTTGAACTCAATGCCACACTTGTCAGAAACCTGTTTGCCAGAAGACAAAATCATGTTAACATCATCAGTGCTTGAATTCATCATGCGAACAAACTTTGACATCAATTCAAGTTGAACTTTTGACGTCTTCAACTCGTTCTTCAGCTCAGAAATAGTTCTTAACATATGGCAATTACCTTCAATTAATTTTTACATTCTCTCTTTTTGAATTTTCCAGACTTTAGCGTCCTCCATCCATGGTTGATTACTTCTTCAAAAGATAAGTTTTCACAGGTAATTGCATTTTGTTCTATTTCCTTTCCTACCTAGAAATTCATTCATTAGAATGATCAATCACATTAGAAAATTCAAGAGAAAGACTTCCCATAAGAGCTCGAACTTCCTCATTAGAGTCACTGTTTGACTCAACTTCATCGTCGGATAGGGTAGCAGAATAATATTTATTTTGTCTTCTCAGAAAGTTTGAACATTCATTTTGAAAGTGTCTGAACCCCTCACATTCTCAACATCTAAAATTTTTTCCTTTGATATCTTGACTATTGCTGGTAGTAAAGAGCTGCAACCTTGACATCTTTACCTTAGATGTTCCTTCATAAGCGACAGAAAGTATATCCCAATCCTCCTTTGCTAAAACGCAAGTATTGATCAATCTAAATACGTTCTTATCCACTCCATTGAAGATTCCATATAGGGCACGAGAGTTTTCTAACGATGCTTCATCTTCAACCTCTGTCCAAGCTGTTTCAGATTTTGGACTGATAACTCCATTCTTATCAACAACTTAAAGAGGACACCATCCAATCACAACAGCCTTCCATGACTTTCTATCAATAGATTTGAGAAAATATCTCATCCGAGCTTTCAAGTATGAGTAATTCGTTTTATTTAAATCAAGAGGACGAGTAGTTGATCTACCAGAAGAAACTCTTATCAGAGAGTACCTATGAGTGGAAGCAAGATCATTCTAAATTCATTGTGACAGAAATACCACATTCACAATCAAACATACAAGTTATGCATTTAACAACAAATTACGGCATGCTTTTAAGACTTAAATAACAAAAGGACCTGGAGTCATACCTCTTGAAGAACTTTTCTTGTTCGATCTCTCACTCTCATCAGGAACAGAAACTCACGCAGTCGTTGTGATCACCAAGTCTATCATCCACCAAATCTCGTTGTCGCCCACCATCGAATAGTATTCTACACGAAAAAGGCAGCAAGGAGGACACCACCTTCAGTAACCTCAGTATTCTCGGAGTGAGAATCCAAGAGGTGTAGGCTCTGTTGGATTTAGTAAAAAGGGACTAATCATTTAAATGATCATTTAGGTAAATTGCTCGGGCGCGCGATCGTTTAGAAAAGACTATGCGATCATTTAGGTAATATGCGCGTGTACACAATCGTTAGGACAACATGAGCTATCGTGTAGGCTCTCGTTTACTAGATGATAGGCAGTGTACTAAATCGTGAAGTGATTATCCAATCTATTTGCAAAATGAAAATTATTTTCATTATACCTTCAGTTATGAAAACTAAATGTAACCTCCCACTATCTCGTGGGGTTATGGAGAAAAACCAAAAATTATCTCATAATTGTTTAATTAAAAACTAAATATAATCATATTATATTTATAACCTATAGTTTAATATCACATCATATGCTACCTATAAACCCATAGTTGTAAGCCCTTATCCCTTTTTCTCTTGTTTATGCTTAGCATCAACCTAGATAAGTGAGCTTATGTACCTAAATAAATAACTTGGATTGTATGACCTAAGAAAGTTCTAATTCTAAGTGTTGGAATGAAATTTGGAAATTACTTAACAAATGCAAGTTCTTTTAGAAATGTATTAATACATGTTATTATTGAAACAATTTTTCATGATTGGGCACTTGTATAGTGAACATGATTTGTTATTGGCTAAGGGTTACAAGGAAAGAAAGAACAAAATTTTTAGGAAATGCAAGTTGGCCGAGAGGGGTATTGGAGTTGTTTGTTTTCTAAAAAAAATTCTTGGATTAATTTGCTAAAATATAAAATTAATTTAACTTGATAAGTCTTGTAAGGCTACAAAAGATAAGGAAAATAAATAAAAAGCCACGTAGTAGAGCAAACAAGCAATTGGGTGGAAGACTTTGATTGGAGGAAAAAGTGTGCAGCTTCGGCCAGAAACTTAGGGTCTGAAGAATGTGATGGTTCTCCAATAATACTCGTGCAAAAGCTTCCATATTTAAACCAGATTAAAGCTTATTTAGTTGTGAGTCTATTCTAGGGATGCTCAAGAGATTTGGGATCGGAAAACTGAAGAAATCGTGAAGAGAGTGAAGGTTGCCCGAAAAACTGGAAAATTCGAGTAAGGTATAGTCCAGGAGAGATTGTGAGCTCTGGAATACAAGTTAAGAGCTGTAATTTTGAGGTTAGTTAGCTTAAAGTATTATTAACATATTTCATGAAGAAAGTATGTGCCAATTTTCGCTTTAAGTTGGGTTAAAATTTGGTTAAAGAGAAACCAGTGTTTTCTCGAACAGGGTAGCAGCAGGCCAGCCACCCCCCTAAGGCTGCCAGCCCCACCAGCGCGCCTCCTTCCATGCCAGTGCCCCTCAGCACGCCTCAGCCCGTCTAGCCCTACCCACCCACACCCACATCCCCCGCCCATGCCCATTTCTAATGCCCAATTGCTTGTTTTTTTAGCATTTTGGGTGTTGGTGAGCATTTTTGAATCCCAATTAAGATTTTCTTGATATTTTGACCCTAGAATGAATACTTTTGGATTAAAAACTGATATTTGGGCCATTTTGGATAATGTGAGGAAAATGAACTTAAGGAGCAAAATGTGAAACTAATTATATATTATAATATGTTATGATTTATGAAATGTGATTGTGAGTAGTTGTGCCAGTGATTGTGCCAGTGATTGTGAGTAGTTTACTTTCGAATGTTTTGATATAGAAACTAATTATATATTATAATATGTTATGATTTATGAAATGTGATGGCATGATCTGTTTTACTTGATTGATATTTCAAAAATGTTTAAATCGTGATTTTTAAACTCTCAATGGTTTTATACGATCTTGATTTATCAAAATGTAGTTTGGAACCAGAGTTTACACAATTACGACTTGTATTGTTTTATATGAAAACCTCTTGACGTTGAATTTAAAAATGCTGAATGTTTGTGAAAGTGGTTTCAAACTACTAACTCTTGTACTTGAGAGATGGTTATTTTCCCGTGCTACTTGAATGTGTTTCAGTAGCAACACTCAGGCAATCAGGGGGCTACCGGAGTCAGATATGGCTAGAGTATACCAGGACGTCTAGAGAAACCTGCGACTGTAGTGCCACCCAGGCTATCAAGGGGCTACCACCGGGGTCAGATGTGGCCAGAGTATACCGAGGAGTCCAGAGTAACCTAGGCCTGTGGTGTGTATTTATGCTTAGCCTTGAGCCAGCTCTGCGTGCACGTATGACCTTGTGATTTGGTTTACACTGCGGGGGGCATTCTTTGTCCAGAGTAACCTGCCATTGTAAACGAGTATTTGGGTACAGAGTTGGTGTGGTTTTCTGATAACAACTGAATGCTTTAAAATATGCTTATGAGAGTTGATCATGCCACTGTTTTCCTAGCACGTGTTTGAGATACTATTGAATCTTTTATACTTGGCCAATGTTTTATTGAATGATTTAATTACTTTTATTGATGATTTAGAAAGCGATAACTTGTGTTTATATTCAATTACCACTCACTGGGCATTAGCTCATGCTTTCGATGTTTTATGTTTTTCCCCCCCAGGTAGCGTTAAAGTTCCGGAAACACGCTGAGCTGTTTACTGCCACACGACAAGAGTCTCCTGCTACATTGTAGGCCTTGCACTATTGTAAATAGATTTCATATCACGAACCTTACGTGTCATGGTTTTGGGAGTATAGGACAAGAGGAGTTGTTTTGTTGTGTAATGTCTGAAAGTGTTTCCATTGTGTCTAAACTTTGTACATGGTTTGTATATAACAGGAGATAGAAAGTTTATGAAACTTGTCTGTGGATATCGTAATATGGAATATGTTGAATAGAAATTAAATGTACTAAAGGATTATTGTGTAACTGTTCAGATTTAAGCACAGGTTAAGTTGGTTAGTAAGATGCTAAATGTCATCGAGAAAGGTGATGTTTAGCATCTTCACACGTCTTTCTAGATTAGGTGGATAATCTTGGAGGGGGTGTGACAATAGTCCTCTTCTTCTCCATTAGATATAAATCATATTTATATCCTTTTCCTCCAATTAATGTATCTTATATATCACGTCAACTATATCATATATAATTGACCTGTTTAATTATATCATATATAATCAAACTCTCTCTTGTAAATTTGAACACTTCAAACTAACCCAAAAAGTGATTCTCAACTTGAATTCATTGAGCTACCAAGAGGACCTTATGGATTTGTGGCTTGAAGCTTTAACGGTACATGAATAGCTTACCTCTTCAGCCACGAGATCCACCACTCGTTAACTGTCAGGCATTCCACTAAAGATCGACAGCTGCACTCTTCTCACCACAGATATATTTCTGTGTCCATCGGATATAACCAAACGACAATATGATAACCCTTCACAGATACTCATAAGTATAGTTGGGCCAATTCACCGTTTTGCTCCTATAGTTACATCTAACTTCTTAAGTACCACTAATCCCTCTAATGAACAATACAACATAGTCTTACTATGTGTGGATACCTCTAGAGCCATGAGAAGGTGTGTGGCGCCACATCGTTTAAGCCTTGGAATCAGCCCTTAAGGGAGCAATCTATCTACTATTAGGATTGGTGTCCTAATTCTCCCAGAGTCTCGTAGTTTGTAATATATACATATTATTATGAATAAAATAAGAGTTATTTTATCTCGCATTTATTCATATTCAATAAACAAAGCTCCATGATTATTGTATGTAAACTAAGCATGTATATAAGATATACAAGTGGATCATGTCTTAAATGATAACCTAAATAGGTCTGTAGTATAAGGATTAGGGTGTGATACCTGATCCTGGTGACACTATGGATACGGCCCGCTTTGTAGAGGTTTGCAAGTATTGTGAACTAATATAGATGGTAGATCCTAACCATTCATGTGGAGACATGCGAGCTGTGATGTCCTATACAAAGAGTTTGTATAAGATCGGACCACGAGATGATTTGTCTCTGTATATAACATCGTTGATACTAGAGGCTTACATCTCACCTAAACGACCATAGGTGACATGACCTCAATCTTGAGTATTTTGGGAACTCCTGCTTTTGAGGGCAGTCCTTTGATTAATATGGGTGAGAGTGGCTAGATTGCCAACTCAACATACCTACCTTTTTGGGGACATGTCTGATCTGAGAGCTGGAAACTCTATTACACAAGATGAAATTCACTCCTTCCCCGAAGCAGGGGTAAGTAGATAGATTGATCCCTTAAGGGCTGATTCCGGGGCTTGAACACAGTCATAGTAGAACTATGACCTATGTTCATTAGACGGATCAGTGGTACATAAGGAGTAAGATGTAACTACATGCGCATAACGGTTATTGGCCCAGCTGTACTTGCGGACGATCTGTGAAGGGTTATTGCACTGTTGATTGGTTGATATGGACACATAATATATCTGTAGTAAGGAGAGTTCAGTTGTCGGTCTTTAGTGAAGTGTCTGGCAGTTAACGGATGATGGATCCCGTAGCTAAAGAGTTTAGTCAGTTATTCATGTATCGTTGAAGCTATGAGCTGCAAGTTCATAAGGTCCCCTTGGTAACTTAATGGATTCAAGTTGAGGATCAGTTCTTGGTGTTGATTTGAAATCTTCAAATTGAAAAATAAATAATTCGATTATATATGACATGATCGGTCTGATGTATGAGATACATCAAGTGGAGGATTAATGTAAATGGGATTTACATTAAGTATCATGAAATAGAAAGAGAGCTATAGTTTATATGTTTCATGAGATGAAATATTAAAACTATAGGTTATAATTATAGTATAGTAAGTTGGTTATCATATATATTTATAATAATATTAATTATTGGATAATTATCTCTTTTTCTCTAATAACCAATTGAGTGTAAGGTTATTTGTAGTTTCATGGTAACCGTGAGATAAAAGGAAAAATGTTTTCCTAAATTTAGTAGTTGTTAATTGTGAGTTTTTATTCTTGGAAGTTCTCACGGTTGGCTGTCAAGTAAAAATGAGATTTACTAAACAACCCCTGAAGAGAGACTAGACGATCGTGGAGTATTTCTATACAACAGTCACTTAGCTGGCTGATAGCTAAACGATCATGGAGCTTTTGCTAAATGACCGTGGAGCTTCTACTAAACGATTAGGCATCGTGTTGGGGTTAATGCCCTAAAATCTCGTGTCCTGTAGTTTGTAAACAGTTTGTACGAATTCTTGTTGTGTATACTATATGATATTTTACTTCACTTCTTGATTTTGCTCAATTGTTTGTTTTATTTGCTTTACCACAAATCAATAAACATAAAATCTCTGGCTATCAGTATGTAACTTAAGCATGTATGTGGTGACATACAAGTGGATCATGACTTAAGTGATAACCAAAATGGTCTGTAGTATATGGATATAGGAGGGAAACCTTATCATGGTAACGCTACGGATGCGGCCTGCTTTGTGCAATGGTCACAAGTGTTGTGACTTGTCACAGATGGTCTAATCCTAATTATTCGTGTAGGGAGCATTTGATGCTCATTATTTAGAAAAAGACGCTGGAGGTATACGATTGAGAGGGAGCATTTGATGCTCATCATTTAGAAAAAGGCGCGCACTAAACGATCGTGTAGTTAGCATACCTCATCGCATAGTTCGTGACTACACGATCACGCGGTAGACGATACGAAGGCACTCGCTCAGCGATCGTTTAGACGATAGTGCTTCACCGCATTATTTTCATTTAGAAAATCGTATAAGGCTTGCATTGCGGAGCGCACTGCACGATCAAAAACCTCATGCTTCATCGCATAGTAAAAGGTACATGATCGTTTAGCTCTGGAAGCGTAGGCAAACGATTGAGTAAAGCGTTTACTCTTTCATGTAGACGATCACAGGAAATTTGGTACACGATCAATGAAGACGCTTGCTTCACCCGGACAGTTCAAAACCTGGTTCGCCTATTTGAACTGACCCAAAAACTTATTCTTAACTTTATCCAAGCTACCAAGGGGACCTTATGAACCTATGGCTCGAAGTTACAACGGTACGTGAATAGTTGACTAAACTCTTTAGCCACGAGATCCACCATCCATTAACTGTCAGGCATTCCACTAAAGACCAGCAATTGAACTCTTCTTACCATAGATATATTTCTGTGTCCATTCGGATATAACCAATCATGAGTACTATGACCCTTCACAGATGCTCATAATTACAACTGGGCCAATTTACTGTTTTGCCCCTGTAGTTGCATCCCACTCCTTAAATACCACTGATTCCTCTAATGAACAATACAACATAGTCCAACTATGTGTAAACAACTCTCAGGCCAAGAAAAGGCGTGTGGTGCCACATCGTTCAAGCCCTAGAATCAGCCCTTAAGGGGCTATCTATCTACTTACCCCTGCATCAGAGAAGAAGTGAATTCCATTTTGTGTAGTTGAGTTCCCAGCTCCGAAATTAGACAAATCCCCTAAGTGGTAGGTTTGAGTCAGCGACCTGGCCACTTGCACCCATGTAAATCAAAGGACCGCCCTCAATGGAAAGAGTTCCCAACTCACTCAGGATTGAGGTCATGTTACCTATGGTCATCCTAATGAAGTGAAGTCTCTATCATGAATGGTGTTATATAACAAGACGTTAACACTTCGTGGTCAGATCTTATACAAACTCTTTGTATAGGACACCTCCGCTCATATGTCCCCTACACGAATGATCAGGATTAGACTGTCTGTGACAAGTCACAACACTTGTGACCATTCCATAAAGCGGACCGCATCCGTAGCGTTACCAGGATAAAGTTTCCTTTATATATCCATATACTACAGACCATTTTGGTTATCACTTAAGACATGATCCACTTGTATATCACCATATACATGCTTAAGTTACATCCAGATAACCAGGAATTTTAGGTTTATTGGTTTGTGGTAAAGCAAATAAAACATTCAACTGAGTAAAATCAAGAAGTGAAGTAAAATATCATATATTATACATCACAAGCGTTCATACAAACTGTTTACAAACTACAGGACACGAGACTTTGGGCATCAACCCCAACAATGTCCCACTTGTCCTAAAGCGAATTGAGGTGTACAAAAACTAGTAAAAAATAATAAACTAGGGAATAAAATCTCAACACAAGAAAATCTCCCACTTACCCTAGTCCAGCCGCAGGTGATCCTATAGACCCATGCTCTAAAGCTGACCTTCAAACACTGTAGCTGTGAGAGCCTCCTAAACGGGTCAGCAATATTGTGCTCCGAAGCGATCTTCGTGATCATCACGTCCCCTCGATGCACTATCTCGCGGATCAGGTGATAATTCCACTTTATGTGTTTTCTACGCGTGTGACTTCTAGGCTCTTTGGAGTTTGCCACTGCCCCACTATTATCACAATAGAGGGTTATGGGTCTAGACATATCTGGAATAATTTCCAGTTCTGTCATGAACTTCCTGAGCAAGACGACCTCCTCAGCAACTTCGCAAGCAACTACGTACTCTGCCTCCATAGTCGAGTCGGGGATGCACCCCTGCTTATTACTTCACCACACTATAGCTCCTCCGTTAAGAGTAAAGACTGACCCTGACGTGGACTTGCAAGAGTCCCTATCAATCTAAAAGTCAAAATCTGTGTATCTAGTAAGGATCAAATCCCTAGATCCATACACGAGCATGTAGTCCCTTGTTCTCCGTAGATACTTGAGGGTGTTTTTTACTACTGCCCAGTGACCCTGGCCTAGGTTAGACTAATACCTACTGACTATGCCCACAGCGAAGCTGATATCTGGTCTAGTAAAGAGCATCACATACATCAAACTGCCAATGGAAGACGCATATGGATTTTGTCTCATCTCCTCAACCTCCTGAGGCATCTTAGAACACATGTCCTTAGACAAAGTGACTCTATGTCTAAACGGCAGTAGGCCCCTCTTGGAGTCCTGCATCGAGTACTTGAGCAACATCTTGCCAATGTACGATGCCTGAGACAGTGCTAGGACTTTGTTCTTACGATCCCAAAAGATCTGTATACCTAGAACAAACTAAGCCTCTCCGAAATCTTTCATTTGGAATTGGGTCGCTAGCCAGTTCTTAACTACAATCAGTAAACCTACATCATTCCCAATGAGTAGTATATCGTCTACATACAATACTAAGAATACTACTGAAGCGTTGATGATCTTCTCAACGTTCTGGTCAAAGCCATAGGACTTGATCGCAGTATCAAACCGAATGTTCCATGATCTAGGCGCCTGTTTCAGCCCATAAATGGACCGATTCAGCTTGCAAACCTTTTGCTCTTGACCTTGGGCTATGAATCCCTTGGGTTGTACCATGTAAATGGTCTCCTCAAGATTTCCATTCAGAAAGGCCGTCTTGATGCCCATTTGCCGGATCTCATAATTATAATAAGTTGCAATGGACAAGAGGATGTGGATCGACTTTAATATGGCAATAAGCGAGAAAGTCTCCTCATAGTCGACTCCCTCTACCTGGGTATAACTCTTTGCCACAAGTCAAGCCTTGAAGGTCTGCACCTTCCCATCGGCACCCCATTTGCGCTTGTAGATCCATTTACAACCTATAGGTCTTACCCCATCAGGATGATCTATAAGATCCCATACTGAGTTGAAGTACAGCAACTCCATCTCGAGATCCATGGCCTTGACCTAGTCATCCTGGTCAACATCCTCCATTGCCTTCTGGTAAGACAACGGATCCTCAACATCGTCATTTGCTACCATAGCAAGAATTTTCGTGAAACCCAGATAGCAAATGGGCAGGTTCGCAACCTTCCCACTGCGTCAAGGTTCCCTCAACTCTTGAGGTGGAACCGACCTACTAGATAAACTACCATAAAAAACTCTTGTTGATGAAGTAACAACTCTTATTGAAGTTTCAGTAGTTTCATTGGAAAGCTCACGTGACACGACTTTACTACGTGAACTATGCTCCCTAATATGATCCTCCTCCAGAATAGCGTTTGTGGAAACAAACACCCTATTTTCCGAGGGATCATAAAAATAACCCCCTCGTGTATCTTTGGGGTAGCCTACAAGGAGGTATAACCTCGACCGTGGTTCTAACTTCTTGGGATTAGCCTCAAGCACATGTGCAGAGCAACCCCAAATGCAGAAGTGACGTAAACTAGCTTGACGCTCGTTCCAACTTCAGAAGTGTTTTTGCAATACTCTAGAAGAATTTGCTGCTAGACATATAACAATGTTAATAACAAATCACAATAGATTCCTTTTATGTTCTGCACACCTCGTCCGACGGTTGAATAGTAACTGTCGGGTTTAAACCAGAATGTCCGACGGTATTTGCGTACCATTGGGAAAGATTAAAATGCCCGACGGTCTGAAAGAACCATTGGGCTAAATTACAATAAGCCCGACGGTTTCTAGGGGGACCACTAAGCCAATTTAAAATTCCGACGGTCTGTTCATGGACCGTCGGGATTGAATTTTTATCCCGACCCCTTGTCTTTACCATCGGGATAGGTCGAAACCGCTGATGCTTTTTTGGTTGTCGGGATTAATGTCATCGGGAATTACCAAAATTCTTGTAGTGAATGTCTTTGACATGTTGCACAACATGTTGCTCAAGTTTTGCTTGTAATAAAATCAGTCAACCATACTGCAGTCTTATGATAATATCAACCATTCAGACTGCACTAACAAAAGAGATCGAGATTATCACATCGAATGTCCCAATTTGTTTCCTTAGACAAGAGATTGGGGACACTCACTGGGTTTCCGTATATCCTCATGCCAAATTATATCATCCAATCAACAACCACAAAGTCCATAACCTTAATTAACCAAATGTATTTACAATGAACAAATATTTAAATTTCAAATATTTAATTACCAAACGATCATTACCTATACCCGTCCAACAGAACATAAATCAAAACTTTTTTAACGTTCTGCATCTTTATTTTAAAATTTTCATTTTAAGCAGTAACTCTCTTCATTAGTCTTTCTGGGTTGAATTTGTGAGTAACACCCCGGCAAGATGAGAGCAAACTCAAGATCCTTAATGCTTTCAAAAGATGGTATGTTATAAGTGTTAAAAAAATATATTTTAAAGCATTTAAAAAGTCATTCCAAATCGATCGTAAAGTCAAAATCACCAGCAACATTCCAAACAACAATTGCACAATTTAATTGTGCAGATTCATTAATTTATCAATTCATCCTTCAATATACATACATATTTCCAACTCTTCCCAGAGTAAAATGTTACATTAGGAAAGGAAATACATGAATGTAGTATGCAACTTACAATTTTCCCTTAGCCAGTCTAAAAGAACACAATGAACTAAGTCTCTCAGTCCCCAATTTGAGTCGGAAAAAAAAAATCTCAGCAGTTCCTTGTCCCAATGTTGTGATGGTCAGAAAAAAGGGAAAATCAGTGAGATCAATGTGCCATTTTCAAAGCAAGAAAAGCCAAAATCCTATACCCAAACAACATAAGAGCCAAAGCAGCCACATCCCACCACAAACTATGATTCCCAATCCCCAAACATTTAACAGCAGGAAAATCCCCCAGTCTGCAGTAACCACCATGCAGCCCAAATGAAGTGGCGCAGTCATACAACTTATTGACGGACTCGTACTGAATTCCCACCAAAAGCCTGTAGCAATAATGGCTAAAGGACACAAACTTAAGCCAAGAAATAAAAGGAGGAATGTGCTGAATATAGTACCCACCCACTAGAAGAAACACAAGCATAGTGACTGATGCGAGCGTGGTGGCTTGTTTTACTTCCATCAAAATGGCGCCCAGAGCCAAGCCGAGGCCCTGCGACACCAGCACGTTCAACAGAACAACCAAAAGCGTGAGCAGAAATGGGATCAGCGAAGGGTTTAGGCCCCCCATCCAGTACGTGACCGTCACGAAAACGGTGGGAAGAACTAACTCCATTGGTAAATCCCCGGCGGTTCGAGCCATGTAATACGATGACAGACGGTACATTCCAGAGGAGCGTTCTTTGTTTAGCATTGGTCGTTCTAGCGGGAATGCAAATATGGCGTTGAATAATGGGAAGAAACCCCAGAAGATTGAGAAGAAGAAGATTAAACCAACCTGCGTAGATATATCATTTAGATTTAAATTATGGTTAAGAGAATTAATTAATTGAACTTTGTTAATTGGGATATATATATATATAGATAGATAGATATATATACTTGATCCTGTATATGCGAAGGATCAGAGTGCCACCATAAAAGTCCTGAAAGAAATGAAACTGACATCACTTGGAAAATCCTCAGCCCTGAATATGATTCGTGTCTCCTTTCTCTTAATCCCCTTTTCAGTAATATGCTAAACTGCTCCCACCAGTTTGTCATCCATTCATTTTCTCTTCTCCCTCCTGCAATTTCCTTGCATTAAATTAAACGGAAAACGAGGGGCAATGATTAGGCTACACAATAGATGGATGTAATAAATTACTTTACTTACTTGGAGTGTCGGTTCTTGAATCAACGGTGGAGAAGTTGGTTTTGTTGAGAATCTCAGCTTTGAGTTCGGGGTAAAGGTTCTTTCTGAAGGAAGCAATGAGAGACTGCTTGACGGAATTTTGATCATCTTGATGGTCCAATGATCCGCCATGAAAATGCTCCACTTGATCTTCGCGAACTGAATCTGGCACTATGCCTAAGCGAATCACATTACAAAAAGAAAAAGAGATTGAAAATGACCTGTCAATTAAAAGATGAAATAATTCTAGAAAGTAAAGCACAAATTATTGATATAAAAGTAAATTAAAAATTAAAAAGAAATGATTTACCATTGGCAAGATCGAGGAGAAAATCAGCAGGATTGATGAGATTGAAAGGAGGAACATAACCAATGGACTCAAAATAAGGCATGACCCGAGCCGCGGGGCCACTGTAAATGGGGGAGCCATCGGACAACACCACCACCTTATCAAACATACTATACAAACGTGTAGAGGGTTGGTGAATGGTCATAACCAGGGTCCGACCACCACGAGCCAATCCTCTCAACGTGGCTACAATCCGCTGGGCCGTAGTGGAGTCCAGCCCAGAAGTGGGTTCATCCAATAAAAGCAAGCTCGGGTTCACAATCATCTCGTGACCAATACTAACCCGTTTCCTCTCCCCGCCTGAGATCCCCCTGAGAAGTCCGCCGCCGACGACACTGTTGCGGCAGCGCGTGAGGCCTAGCTCCACAATGATGGTCTCCGCCTGTGCAACTTTCTCGTCTCGACTCAGCTCCTTGGGCAGCCGGAGCATGGCGGCATAAGTGAGAGTCTCAAGGACGGTGAGATGAGGGTAAAGAACGTCGTCTTGCGAAACGAAGCCGATTTTTCGCTTCATGGAGCTGGAAAAGGGTTTGTCGTTGTAAGTAATGGCGCCGGAGATTTTTCCCGGCAAACGGGCAGCCAAGGCCGTTAGAAGAGTGGTTTTGCCACTGCCGGAGGTGCCCAGCATTGCGAGAAGCTCTCCGGAGCGAACCACTCCACTAACTCCATTCAGTATAGTCCGAGTAGTGTTGCTTTGGGACTCATTCCTTAAACTTAAACAGCTTCTTTTGGAAGTTTGGAGTTTGATGCTATACGATACGTCTTCAAACTATGTAAAGAAACAATATATAATGTAATTAATTCGCAACAGTAAGTAACCCGTTTATCTTATAAAGATGATGGAGGATAAATATGTACCTTAAGAGTAAGAGAGAATCGGGATTGGCGAAGAATGGAAAATGTGTCGGAGGCGGAGGGGACGGCATGGATGAGGATGTCGGGGCGGGGATGGGAGATTGCGGTGGTGGCGGTGGTGGTGGTTGTATCTTGCTCAAGTGGCAGCATGATCGGAGGGAAAGAGAGAGAGAGAGAAATGCGTGGGTTGGGTATTATTTTTGTATCACATGAATGAGGGGAGTGTGGAAATGAGTTTATAAAGCAAAAGGGAAAAGCTAAGAGGAAAGGAGAGAAGAAAGAAGACGCACAGAGGAGAGGTGGGGGGCAGCCAAATTCATGGCTCTCAACACTCCTCTCGAAAGTTGGGAACACCTACGCTAATTCCCATTTTCCAACTCTTCATCTTAAATTTTTCTTCTTTTTTCTCTAATAAATACTAAATAAATACTTTAGTTTAGAGCTTAGCAATATTTCAGTGCATGCTAAGATACTATGTATGTGTATCTCACTTCATCAAATATAAAAAAAACTTAAAATATTGAACAAAAAAATATGGAAGAAGAATTTACTCCATAAGTGACAAATCATGATTAGACAATTTGGTATGATGTACAAATATAAGTGTACAAATATATATTGTCCTTTCTATCCAAGATCGACTACCTAAATTTGAATAAAATTTTAATTTCTTTTTATATTACTTCTAAACTATCTCGATGAAATCTAGACCAAACATCGAGATAGTACATAATTTTTTCAAATCTTATATAATTTTTCTCAAATCTAAATCTTTTCTAAATTTCCAACCCAATTTTGGTTTTCACAGTTATCTGAATTTCCAAATGAATTTACTAATTTTTCAAATGAATCTCATTTATCGCAATGTGTTTTTTCCAGGTTAAATTTTGAGAAATATAAAATTTTAATTTTTTGGAAAAGATTAAATGAGATTTGGTTATTGTCCTGGTCAAGATTCTATCAAGAAAACCCAAAAAATTGATAGTTTGAATGTACGAGAAAAAAATTCAATTTTTATATGAATCTCGAGATAGAAATGGAGATATCAGCTGAAAAATCTTGTATTGCAGCTGTTCGTTTTCTGTATGGCATTCAGGGTACAAATAGCCCGATTTATACACATTTTACCTTTTTAGGGTTTTACAGAAAAAATAAAAATTAATAATTACAATTGAGTTGAATGATGAATAGTAGAGTGACACTGGACCAATCACAAAAGGAAAGAATAGGAAGGAAATGATCACCGAATATTGGTTGTAACAGAAATGACAATTTTACTCAATTTCCACAATTGACCTCCTTGTGTGATGTGGCAATCTTGACTTAAGGTGTCTCATTTTGACCTTTTTACTTGTCCACATAATTTGCCAACAAGGCTTTCTCTCTAACATCCTCCCTCAAACTCGTGGGGAGATTAGCGACTCCGATTTTGACCATAAATAGAAGAATTGGGAGTGTGTAAGGGGTTTTGTGAGACAATCAGCCAATTGATTCGAAAAGGGGAATACCGGACATCAAGTTTACCTTGAAGAATTTGATCTCGCACAAAATACACATCGATCTCAATGTACTTTATACGAGCATGAAATACCATATTAGTTACGAGAGCTCCAGCACTTATATTATCACACCACATAATGGGTTTGCTAGCTAATAATAGGTGGATTCTAATAGCCAACTACCGAAGCCAAATGATTTCAGCTGATGCTTGAGCTAAAGCTCGATATTCTGACTCAATGCTGGAACGGTTATTAATGGAGTGAATAGATCTGCCATTTCTTGAAATCTCTCTTCTGATTCAAAATTGTGCTGTGCCACAACTGTTTACTTTTTCGATGACCATGAGACAAGGTTATTACCAATAAAGACACAATAGGTAGCCACTGAACGTCTATCATCAATATTCGATGCCCAATCATAATCAGAGAAGGTAGTGATATCCAAGTTTGTGCTCGATTCAAAAGGTAATCCAAAGTGTCGTGTGTCCACTAACGTAACCGGGTACTCTTTCGATAGCCTGCCAATGAATGTCTATAGGTTCTTTCAGAAACTGACTCAAATGATTCACTATATATGCAATGTCAAGCTGAGTATGAGTCAGATATTGAAGAGCACCAATACTGCTTTTATAAATATATGGGTCTGATAATAGAACCCCATTAGTAGCTGACAACTTCTTACCTATGGTACATGGTATAAGAGCTGGATTAAGATCAGAGAGATTCAACTTGCTAAGTAAATCTCCAACATATTTAGCTTGATTTAGTACACAACCAGCCTCAAGATGGTAAAGTTGAATGCCAAGGAAATAAGTCAAGGCACATAAGTCTTTAAGGGAAAACTTGCTATCTAGAGATTTAACCAGTTGTGTAATCAAATGAGTATTATTACTAGTAACAATGACATCATCCACGTAGACTAGCAAGAGTAAGATAGAGTTACCAGGGTGGAATATGAACAAGGATGTATCGGCTTTTGAGTTCTTGAATCTCCAACTAATCAAGGCATTGCATAGAGTGGTATTCCATGCTCGTGGCACCTATTTGAGTCCATAAATTGCTTTGTCAAGTTTGCATATATAGTTTGGATGTGTGGAACTAATATATCTAGCAGGCTAATGCATATAGACATCCTCAATGAGAACTCCATTTAGAAATGAATTATTGAAATCCAAGTGATGAAGGGCCCATCCTTTTGTAACAGCAAGATTGAGGACAACTCGAATAGTTATTGGTGAAGGATCTCATACCGAGAGTTCCATGAGCGGGTTTAGATCACTTCGATTTCACAGTGACCGAAACATAAATGACATACATTCCATACTTACTGTTATGCATATAAAACTCATTATCGGCATGCTCAGAAAATAATAAAACACAAGGAAAAAATGTTCATACCAGATGAAGACTCACTTCGTATGTATGAACCTTAAGCAGCGGAAAACCTCCTACCGATCTATGTAATGCAGATTTTGATAGGTATGATTGATGATGTTCTATGCTCGAAATGATGCGATACTACCGCTAGATATGCGTTAATGATGGATGTTCACGTAGTATGCCATGCATTGTCACAAGTTTCCTTACGATAGAACCAAGTGTAATTCCACTGCAAGTTTCTCGGTGTGATCCAAGGTCGAACACGGGGACTGATTTAGGTTATTGTGGTATGTTCATGTTATATGCGACCAGGTTTTCAATCTTTAAAAATGTGTTTATACAGATATATAAATTGCAATAAAATAAAGTAAAGCAGTAAAGATGCGATAATAAAATAAAATACAATAAACCTAAGCTAGATGATACAAGATACAGGCTTCATGTTACAAGATGTTGGGGTCAGGGCTGGCTGTGAAAGTTGTGCAAAGACGTGGAATGTGGCGGCAAGTCTTATGAACAGAATAGAAAGACAAAGACAAAGAATATAACAACGCAAGTTCTCAATTGCATTGAAGCTATAAATGTTGTTCCGCTCTTCTCTTGGCATACACCTTTCAGTGATCGGCTGCGCTTCCACATGTCTGTGGTGAAACAGAGACTAACGTAATAAACGCAAGATTGCTTTCATGTCTGGAAGTACTACTCGCTTTAGATAACGCATTCTTCTGACCTTCTCTCGATAGGTTGGAATGGCATCTTCACTTCTGCTCTCACAGGTGAAGATGTCGTCTAGCATGCCTTAGCTAAACAATTTTATATCTTTAACACAAATTAAGTACTTGGTTAATTCATATTGCTTATCAGGGAATTAGGAAGACATCATGGAGAAAATGATTAATGGAGGAACGAAAATAGACAGAGAATGGTATATGAAAGCTATCGAAACATTTAATATGTCTATTAAGCGTTTAAAACATGTTGTGAATGAAAAGAGAATGAGAAAGTGAAATACGACGATGAAAGAAATAGAACAGATACAAACAAGTGCCAATGCCTTGGCACTGATTCGATGGAGATCTACTTGCCGGATAGGATGGATTCGATGGTAGGAAGAGCTTCCCTCTCAGGCTTGCTCCACCGATAGCAGGGATCTTTGCACAGAGCTTTCAATCAGGTGTTTGGCAGATTAGATCTGAGATTCACCTCTTGGCCTTATGTCGTCTTCTTCCCGGATTTCTTCACTTAAGCACTCAACTCAGTCTTTTCTCTCAACAGTTTTGCAGCATTTACCCCGTATCCCATAGCATTCTTTTTCTCTGAAATCCATGGGGTATTTATAGGTGTAGTTCTTTGACTCCGGCCTTGTTGTCCCCACTGATGGTTATGGTAATTCGAAGATGGAGGGATATTATTCCTTCTGTTATGCAATCAGACCTTCAATTCTGCACAACCGTTAGTTGTACACGTGTCTCAATCCTCCGCTATTGCATTACTCAACTGCATCTTTCGATCATGGATTCACATGCGGTGTTGTTTTTATTATCGCATGCGGTTACACACAGCTCTGAATCGACATTCGTATTGCGCCGTCATTGCGGTAATCGTCTCTTCATTGTTGATTGACGGACGCAATGTGACAGAGATGCCTTGATCAGTTTCTCGTGAGCCTTGAGCACAAGCGGCGACTTGGTCTCCTGCAAAACAGAGTAAAATTCGGCTTGTCTTCCATCTTTATGGTATTAATGGGTGTAATTGCAAACATTTATAATTATTGTAATACTAGGCTAATTTTCATACAATAGGTGCATATTTACTAAATTTTGGCCGCAATATCTAAATAAGGTGGCATAAATAACTTGTATTTCTACAAGTTATCAATCTACCAGCACCCGGTGAGTATGTCGACTGCAATAGCACGATCAGAACGTACACGAACAATGCAGTGGGGATGACACCACCACAAGAAAAACCCGGGTATCCTTGGTGTCAAAAACCCAAATAGTGGGGTCTGGTGAGTTTAGTAGAGGACGGAGGAGAAGACGTCGTGTAGACGATAAGCAAGTAGGAGGTGAAACTCTGCTATCATATAGCGGAAATGCTTATCGTATAGTAGAGCTACACGATCGTGTAGGAAAAACTGAACAATAGTTTAGGAAAAATGTATACGATCATTTAGAGAACGCGTGAGGTTGACGATCGTTTAGACGAACGAGCTTCTATCGTATAGGCTCTCGCGATCGCTTCCACAGATTCTTTTAGGCGCGGACGATACAAATGCACGATTGAAATTATAAAATGAAAACAATTTTCATTGTTTTAATCCACCGGTTACCATAACCATCGCAGCCCCACTCCCCACGTCCGAACGTGGATCAATCGGTTAATTATCAAATAATTAATCAATTAATTTAATTAATAAATATAATCATATTATATTTATATCCTATAGTTTGATATCATATATCTACTATAGTATTTTCTCCTCTACTTGATATAAATTATATTTATATCTAATTTCCTTTAAAATAATGTATCTCATACATTTAGCCAATTATATCATATATAATTAACCAGTCTAATTATATCATATATAATTGAACTTCCTCTTGTCAATTTGAACATTTCAAATTAACCCAAACACTGGTTCTCAACTTTATCCAAACTACCCAAGTGACCTTATGAACCTGTGGCTCGAAACTCCAACGGTACGTGAATAGTTGACTAAACTCTTTAGCCACAAGATCCACGATCTATTAACTGTCAGTGATTCCACTAAAAATCAACAGTTAAACTCTTCTTACCACAGATATATTTTTGTGTCCATTGGATATAACCAATCATGAGTACGATGACCCTTCACAGATGCTCGTAAGTACATGTTGGAAGGAAAATTTAGGGGTGGGGCTGTGCATGCAATCATACGTTAGACATGGTTTAAGCTATGCATTTACGCCCAAGCGTCTAAGGTCATGCGTCAGAATGAAAATGCGTTAATCTAGTATGCAATGATCACGCATTCCTATCACAAGTTTTCTTACGCTCGCGCCAAGTATAACGCAAACGCAAGTTTCTCGGGTAATCCGAGGTCGAACACAAGGACTTGTCACTCAATAATACTCGTGAAGCAATATGTTTAAGGTGATGAATAGAAATAAAACGAAGAAAGTTTAATGAATTTACACACTACTTCTACCTCTAACTAAACAGATTGAGCAATAGAAGACTTACGATGAGAATAGATAGATACACAACAACCATTAATACATAGTAAATGTTTATTATCTTAAATCGCCCTAGTAATCCCAGCTCATTGCACTAACGCATCACACACCTCTCGGTGGTCAGCCACATGACTATATCTCTATAGTGCATGGTTGCGAGCATAAGATTGTGCCTATCTCTAAAAACAATGCAAACTTTGCTTTAGTGCGTTCCATCTCTTACCTTCTTAGGCAGTTAGACATGGCTATTTAACTTATAGACAAGCAATGCAACAACCCATAGATAAGCGTTGCTACAGCCTTTCACCAAGCAAAGAGGATTAACTCACTATACTCGCACAATGCACACCTCTCGATGGGTTGCTACATGCGTCCTATCTCTAGGTTACACGATTAAGTATGCGATCGCCTTTGATAAATAAACGCTGAAGATAAGCAATGATAGAGATAAAGATGATGAAGAAGATGGCAGTGAAGGAATCAAGAGATGCATTAATTTCAAATTGTCTTACTATCTTAAGCTAAAATATAATACAATACAGAGGTTAGAAGAGAAATGAAGGACTCTGCATCAAGGCTGCCGGTGGTGCCATGGATGAATGGTGGAGATGTCTCTCTCGAGCTCTATCTCCGACGAAAGCTTCGATCGTCACTCAGTCTGGATTATGGAGGTGAAGAATTCTCACTAAAAATCTTGTTCAAGCTCTCATTTGTGATCACAAACCTTTGCCTTGAGGCAGAAGTTCAGATGTCTTGAAATGAAGGTCTAAAAGACTATTTATAGAGTTTAAACGCTGACAACTATCATGATTGCATTATGGCTCAATACTGCTTTTGTCGTAGTATGGGCAATGTCACATCGTCTTATCTTGTTGACACTCCCAAGGTATGCATCCGAGCTTGATTCAACTGAAATATCAACACGTTCTACCCATCTTGCGATCGTTCTTCTATTATGGTTGTCACTCCGTGGCTGCATTTCCCAATTGATCACTGCATTCACTTGATCACTGCAACTTTCATGTGATGGGCGCATTCGATCACCACAACTTCCATGCGATGGACGCTTTCGGTCACCACAACTTCTATGCGATGGATGCATTCGATCACCACAACTTCCATGCGATGGACGCATGCGATCACCGCAACTTCCATGCGATGGACGCATGCAATCCAACTTTCAGCGCATGTGTTTGTCTTTGCGATCGTCTGGCTTCAGTGCATGCGTTTGTCTGTGATTGCTGATTTCCAACGCATGCGTTTAATTCCTGCGATAGCTACAAAAATAGACACTTTGGCATGGAGTAACGCATAATATTGGGGTCAATGAGGATTTAGGTGTTAATCAATGCAAAACTCAATTTTTCGCAAATTCTAAGTATTATCACTGCATTTTCTACTTGTTAGCTCTCATAATTCTAATAAAGGGCTTATAATAACTGGCATTTCTGCCAGTTATCAGTACGACTGGGCCAATTTACCATTCTGCCCCTGTAGTTACATCTCACTTCTTAAGTACCACTGATTCCTCTAATGAACAATACAACATAGTCCAACTATGTGTGAAAACCTCTTGGGCCAAGAGAAGGTATGTGGAGCCACATCGTTCAAGCCCCGAAATCAGCCCTTAAAAGAGCTATCTATCTACTTACCCTTGCCTCGGGAAAGAAGTGAATTCCATCTTGTGTAGCTGAGTTCCCATCTCCCAAATCATACGAATCCCCAAAATGGTAGGTTTGAATCGGCGACCTGGCCACTCACGCCCATAAAAATCAAAGAACCGCCCTCAATGGCAGGAGTTCCCAACTCACTCAGGATTGAGGTCATGTTACCTATGGTCATCCTAGTGAAGTGAAGTCTCTGTCATGAACGGTGTTATATAACGAGACATTAACACTTCGTGGTCAGGTCTTATACAAACTCTTTGTATAGGGCACCCCGCTCGCATGTCCCTAACACGAATGATCAGGATCAGACTATCTGTGGCAAGTCACAACATTTGTGACTATTCCACAAAGCGGACCGCATCCGTAGCGTTACTAGGATAAGGTTTCCCTCCTTTATCCATCTACTACAGACCATTTTGGTTATCACTCAAGACATGATCCACTTGTATGTGGACATACATGCTTGAGTCACATACAGATAACCAGGGATTTTATGTTTATTGGTTTATGGTAAAGCAAATAAAACAAATAACCGAGCAAAACAACAAGATGTGAAGTAAATATCATATATTAAAAATCACTGGTGTTCATATATACTGTTTACAAACTACAGGACATGAAACTTTAAGGCATCAACCCCAAAAGTTGGTTTAACAACCAGGCTGAAAGTTTCAAAGAAATAAATTCCAGGACTCTGATGATATCCTTTCACTACTAATCAGGTTTTATATCTTTGAATGATGCCATCAAGGTTTTTCTTCAACCGAAAGACCCATTTGTTTCCAAGAACATTCAGGTATGGTGATGGAGAAACAAGATGTCATGTATTATTTGACATAAGGGTTGTATATTCATTGTCCATGGCAGCTTTCCTTTGTGGTGTTGTAAGAGCCACCTTTACGGATGTTGGTTCTATTAATGTTCAGTCGGCGTGAGTGGAGGTAAGCCAAGTTTTGGGTTTGAAGATACCAGTTTTGGCTCTGGTTATCATAGAGTGAGAAGGAGAAAACAATTTTGGTATGGTAGTTGGGGAAGTGGTAAGTAATAGGGCATTGGCAGCTGGGGCAGACACGACATCAGTTGGATAAAAATCAGAATGGTCAGTAGAAATAACCAAGGGTTGTTGGGTTGGGCACTCAGGAGAGCTTAATGTTGGGCTAAGCGAAGAGGTATGGGAAGAATTAGGAAGTGGTATACTATGTAGATTTTGCTAACAGGGGGTAAACTGGCAATGATATGTGATGTTGTATTGGAATTGGGTGAAGATGATTGTGGATCAGAGAGGTACTGAAGTAGTGGATTCAGATTGGGAAGTAGTGGATAAGTAGGTGTTGTTGGCTGAGTAATGTGCTGGCTTTGCAAAGAGGTGGAGACAGTGCTCTAAAATCCATATAAACCTATTGTAATCATCCATGAAAAGAACATAATATCTATAGCCACTTGAAGACATAATATGTACAGGGCCTTAGACATCTGTATGAATAAGATCAAACTTGTTTTGAGCACGAGAGTTTGAAATGGGAAAAGGTAACAAGTGAGCTTTACCTAGTTGACAGGATTCACAAAACAAATGTTCTTCATTGTTTGAAACTGACTGATTACATTCTTTTAGAATAGACTTTAATACTCTTAATTACGGATGACCTAATCTTTGATGCCACAAGGCCATAGACTCAACCACATTCACACTGAGACCAATATTGAAAACAGTAGAATCATTATTTTTGTGTAGGGGCTTATGTAAACGACTCTCCCTTCCTTCCAAATCAGCTCCAACTGTTACAGCCTCTAACTGATATAAGCCTCCATTAAGTATTCCTTTTAGCAAGGGTGTGTGTGTAAGCTTATCCTTAACAACACAAGAGTCACCATGAAACTCAACAAATACAGTATTATCTTTTGCTAACATTGAAATACTAACCAGATTCTTTACAATTTCAGGCACACACAGAACATCAAGTAATTTTAGTTGACAAACATTTTCAATAAGATAAGAGTTTCCTACAACAAATATAAACAATGAGGCTCCATTACCAACAGTAACTCGATCAGTACTTATGTATTATGTAGGATTGTTTAGGTTGTTGTAGTTCGTTATGATATGATTGGTCGCGCCACTATCTGCATACCAATTGGAATCTGCCACTGTCTTAGGTGTAGCAATAAAAAGATTAGTGTTCTAGGAAGTAAGAAAGGCTGCACGAGTAGGTCCTGAGCTGCCTTAGTTTTGATGGCTCTTGGACTGTTGTTGATTTGATACAAACTCCCTATAATACCTCTGATAGCAAACATCAGCAGCATGACTATATCGTGAATAGACTTGACATGTTAGGCAATTTCCTCGACCACGGCCACGACCCATAGTGTTTCCCCCATGGTTTCTAGTGTTAGCTTTTGAGTTATTGTAGTTTTGCCGATTGGTGGAGTTATTGTTGCCCTGATTAGAAAACTGAGGAACAAACGTAGGCCGATTAAAGGCTACATTGACAGAGGTAGATTGATTGAGTGTAAGAGCCTTGGATGAGTTTTGATGTTCTAGCCGTTTCTCAAATAACAACAGCTTGGATTGCATATCAAGCCACGATATACCAGGTTTGTTTTGAATCACAACAACCACGGGGTTGTATTCTTCATCTAGACAAAGTAAAACTTAGGAAATAAGAGGGGGGGGAAACAGGGCTACCGGCTTGTGTTAGATTATCATAATGTAATTTCATGAGTTTCAAATAATCAGACATGGACAAGTTACCTTTGCAAGTTTGTTGGAAAACTTGTCTTAGATAATCCTCCTTAGCACGTGATTGAAATCCAAATAGAGCTTGAATCGTTGCCCATAAATCTCGAGCATTATCACAGCCCATCAGTTGAATGACAAATTTATGAGACAGAGAGTTATAGAGCCAACCGATAAGAAGTTGATCAAAGGTTAGCCAAGCTTCATATTACGGATTAAGGTTTGGTAGCTGTCGAGCTAGATGCTCCACCCAGGTCCGAGGATTGGGCGTCTTCCACAACAAATTCTGATTCAGGGATTCCAGTCGAGGGTTGGGAAATGAACATGGGAAGGCATGGAGCAGTACCTGAAAGGTGGCCTTCGAGCTTGTAGCCTCTTAGAATCGGAAGAGCCAACATTTTCCAGAGCATGAAGTTTCCTCGTTCAAGCTTCATACTCGTAATTTGGTTGAGCAGTTGGTTCAATGGTGAGGTGCTGAATTTTGTGGTTTCTGATGCCATAGGTACAGCTTCGATGGTGGCGTTAGCCATAAAAGCTCTGATACCAAGATAGAAATGGAGATGTCAGCTGAAAAATCTTTTATTGCAGTTGTTTGTTTTCTATATGCCCTTTAGGGTACAAATAGACCAATTTATACACATTTTACCCTTTTACGGTTTTACAGAAAAAATAAAGAATTAATAATTACAATTGAATTGAATGATGAATAGTAGAGTGACACATGGACCAATCACAAAAGGAAAGAATAAGAGGGACATGATCACCGATATTGGCTGTAACAGAAATGCCAATTTTAATCAATTTCCACAATTGATCTCCTTGTGTGATGTGGTAATCTTGACCTGAGGTGTCTCCTTTTGACTTGTCCACATAATTTGCCAACAAGACTTTCTCTCTAACATCTCGATGATCGATCTCAGTTGAGAAAAATGGAGAAAAATTATTTCAAGATATTCTCTAGAAAGGTCTAATAGTGAAAGATGAATTTTTTTTTTGTAAGTTATTTTTTACCATTTCGAGTCAAGAATATAATGCGAGTAATAGGACGTGTGTAATTGATTCTTTTCTAATTTTAAGAAGGAAAGAAAGAAATGAAAAGTAAAGACAATATATGTTATAAAGAATCATATAGATTAAATTAATTGTCTAGAAAGAAAGATAGATTAAATTAAAATTAAAATTAAATGAAAAAGAGTATAAGTAAATAATTTTTTTTTACAAAAAAGGATCTTGGTGGAGGCTACCGACCACGTGTTGTGTGAAACTTGAAAGAATTTGTTGGATAATTGGGGTTTGACGAGTGACGTCTTTCGTGGACGACGATGTTGTTCTATTCATGGCCACGTGTCTTCTTGATGAATTCAGTTTTAAGGTTGGATTTTTTAGTCCGTGACAGACAAATTTCTTTTTATTCTTTTTTTAACTATTATTTTCAATATATATGGTACATTAAAATTAAAGTGGCTTTCTTTTCCCCTAAAACGTTTTATCATGTTTATTTTTTTTTTCGAAGTTTTGGTACCTAATTTTTATTTAGTTTTTAGGTTTCAAATCATTATACATTTAGTTCCAGAGGTTTAAATTTGATTTTAATTTAGTATTTAAATTTTAAAATACTATAATTTTATTTTTGATATTTGAGTTTTGCTATAATTTAATATTTATGTTTCAAGATTTATATTTTTAAACTCTATTTTTCATGAATATTAACTTCCGTCCCCATAGTTGATTTATGTTAATACATTAAAAATCAATAAAAGAATTATAACTAATTCAATTTTACTATTTTTATCACTTATAAAATTCAATTTAAAATTTCACTTCATAATTATTTTTTATTAATGAATAGAAATTGAGTATTTAATGAAAAATTGAGGTTAAAAATGTAATATCTCGAAACACATGGATCAAATTGAAACAAAACTCAAATCTCAAAAGAAAAATTGTAAACTTGTTGAAACAAAACTCAAAATTTAAGAATTAAGTCAACGTTTGGTAACCATTTTGTTTTTAGTTTTTGTTTTTAAAAATTAACGCTATGGATACTACTTCATTCTTATCTACTTTTCACTAATGGTTTAAAAAGTCAAATCAAATTTTGAGAACTAAAAAAATGTAGTTTTCCAAAATTTGCTTTTATTTTTGGAATTTAACTAAGAATTCAACCATGGTAGTTAAGAAAGATGCAAACCATTATACGAAATGTAGATGAAATGTGCTTAATTTTTTTTAAAAAAATAAAAATCAAATAATTACCAAACGAGACCTAAATGTGTAACATTTTAAAATCTATGGATAAAAAATATATTATTCCTTTTTTTTTATCATGTAAATTTAATAAATTATGATCCATCGTCCACTTAATAATCATTTTATTTTTAATTTTCTATTCAGGGTAAATAAAAACAATTTAGAATTTTTTTTATGAAATGTAAATACTTTTTTGATTTTTTTTATAAGAATTTTCCTTTTACCATTATTTAAAACACTTTCAATCAAAAATTAAATTTTAAGAACACTTCGTTTTGGTTTTTTTTTTTCTTTAAAAGAAAAACCAAACTTATTCAATTTTTGTTGTCCAATCAATTCTTTTTACTCCTTTGTTTTATAATTATTGTGATTCTGAAAAATTCAACTAAGGAAATAGAAATATGAATACTTTCTATAGTCTTCATTTTTAAAAAGTAAAAGATAAATTATAAAATATTACCAAATGAGACTAACAAAAACCATACTTCTGATTTTTCTTTTCATAATTTTTTTAATCATTTCATAAAATTAAAGTAAAAGTAGGTTAATTCAATTCAAAAAATTTAAAACTAAAAACAAAATCATGTTAGCATTTTATAAACAAACTTAGTTATATTCTAAGATTTAAAATTTTCTTCATTCAATTGAATGTGATTGGAATAAATCTAGATAATTTAATTTGAGTGGCAATAGACACCGACAATATATTTTGAGGCCAACATAAATTAAAGGTATCGATAATAATAAATAAATAAAATGAACCAAGATATCTTAATTAAGCTAGTGCATAAGCATATAAACTCCCTAAAAAGTTATAAAGTTGCAATCTAGCCTAATTTAGATAATATATTCTAAAATACAAGCCAATTAAGGGGACACAGTTGAAAATATAGAAAAAGTTTTTTTTTATGTAAATTAATTAATTTGTAAGCCCATATAATTAGAAACTACCATGAAATAAACCCTTAGATTTCTTAGGTTTTTAAAATATTTGTAGGAAGTAGATGACATGTAAACAATTCAAGAGTGGAATTATTGTTTATAAATTGAAAAATTAAAAATAAAATTATTGTCAAACGAAACCTTAAAGGTTTAAATTAATATATATTAATGTCATTATTTTAAAATAAATCAGCATTTTTTTATTATTAAAGAGGCATTTTTAAATATAAAAAGATATTTAAAAATGTTTATATTTTATAACAAAAATAAGTATTTTTGGAACTTTTTAATGTAAATATTTTTTTGATTTTTCTATTTATAAAGATTTTCCATTATTTTATTTTAAATGATGTCTAACGTTAATAATATTTTGTTGATATTTCTTTTATATTTTGTGAAATTTTCAAAGACATAATTTAAATATCAATTATCTATCATGTTGATGATAAATTCATGCATGTTAAGGGAATATCGACAAAAACCTCGACATGTAAACGAAAATTGAGAACCTTGTGTATAATACTTTAATATAGAGCAGCTTGTGTTCTTTCTTCACAATCAATTATTTTCATATTACTTAGGTAAATAATTGAATTCTAAGTCAACTTTCAACGGTAAAAATAAGTTTTTAAAAAATTATCTTTTTTTTAGTTTTCAAAATTTAACTTCGATTTTAAAGATAATTTTCAAAATGTAGACAATAAAATATAGAATTCAATAGATGCATGTGATATTTATAAGCTTAATTCTAAAAAACAAAACCTCGTTGAAATCAATATAGAAATTAATTATTTGATTTCTTATTTTTAAAAACGAAGTCTTTTATCA
Organism: Benincasa hispida; assembly: GCF_027475165.1. Classification (NCBI taxonomy): domain Eukaryota; kingdom Viridiplantae; phylum Streptophyta; class Magnoliopsida; order Cucurbitales; family Cucurbitaceae; genus Benincasa; species Benincasa hispida. The sequence goes on along the minus strand of NC_143489.1, from coordinate 49,852,933 downwards.
TCTCCTCGAATTCTAAGTTTCTTTGCTTTGTTATCTATTTTTTTTATTAATGTTTTCAAAATTCAAGCTAAATTTTAAAAACTAGAAAAAGTAGTTTATATTTTTTTGAATTTGGCTAAAAATTCAATAAGACATAATAACCATTGTAGAAAATTGAGAAGAAACCAACACAATTTTTAAAAACAAAAAACTAAATGATTGTTGAACGAAGTAAAAAAAAAAAAAGTTACGAATTGAGACTTAATCAATTCATTAAAGTAATAAAGCCACATTTCCCCAAGAAAAATATAATAAATCAATGGTAATTTAAAAAGTGATCATCATTTGATTACGTTTGGTGTTATTTGCCTGTGCTCCATACGCGTACTAGCATTTGAAGCCTACCTCTAAATATATAATAAAAAATTGCAATTCGATAGAGGAATGAAGGATGATCAATCCAATTACATTTGAAAATCACATTATCACTATTGTTATTGTTATCATTACGATTATTGTTATTGTACTGTTACAACATAAGAATTGCAAAACTTGTCACACTCTAAACGATAATAGTAACAATAAATGTAAGATTCATGATTTTAAATAAAATGATAAAAAAAATATAATTACGTTTGTGATTGGGTTCATTACGATTAATCTATCGGAAGAATCTCATTATGATGACATCAATTTTTAAATGTGGCCTATATTTAAATCGAAAATCTAGAAATCAGGAAGAAACGGACATTGATGGAGTAAAGAGAAAATTATCTTCAAATTCATGGTTTAAAAAGAGAGAATATTTTGTAATCCGAAGGAAAATTCTCTTTAAAATGCACAAAGAGAAAGGAAGAAAAAGAAAGAAAAGGGAAAAAAAGAAAAAAGAAAAAGATGAGAATCAAATCAATAGGAAATGAAAAAAAAAAATATATATATATATATATTGAAGTGATGATCAAAATTGAAATCATATATATGGACGGCAATAATTGAACGATCCAAAGCGGCTAAGTTAATAATCACCATCCACTTGTCACAGAGAAATGATGTCTCATCACCCAAAAACTCTCTGCACTTTTGCAAAACTTTACCTTTTTCCAAGGCATCTATCTTTCTCTGGAATGGCTAAAGTGGGGCCCCCTTTTTAATTATTATTTTTTTTTCTAATTAATAAATATATTTTAAAATTTTAGAAGTAATAGGTGTCAAATTTGTATGTAACACAGATTGGTGGTTGGCTGAAAAATTGTGTCCATAATTTCAGCCTTTCACTCTGTCCACCCCTCTTTCAAGGGTTTATGTTCTCTTATTTGCTGGAACCCAACATTTTTTTTTCTTCTTCAGTTTACCAAATTATATTCTTTTTACTTTATACGTGTTATTATCTCTTAATTTTGTTTTAAAGTTCCCTAGAATAATCCATTATTCCACGTTTTATAACTAAATTAAGTGGACGACTTACGACGATTAGAATTACTTTCCATTTTTATTTACAATAAATTTTATTTTAAATGTAATAATGGTTTAAAATATTTATAAATAATAATAAAATATCACAATATATCTAATAGATCATGATAGATTGTGATAGATTAGATATAAATAATAATCTATTTCGATCTATTGCAAATAAACAATGACATTTTATTAAATATTTTGATTTATTTTCCTGTATTTGAAAATAATCCTATTTAAAAATTATTTTTGCATAACTTTTTAAGTTATTTGATTACGAATAATTTTTTTCTTAATAATTGATTGGCACTTAAAAGGACTTTTGAGGAGAAGTGTTTTCCTTTTTAATTTGTTTTTAAAAGAAATGTTTTTATTTAAAGGTGATTAGAAAATGATTTAAGAGATTGTTTGAGGCGTTGAGTTGAGATAAGACGATGTCTGGAGTTTATATGTCTGCGGAATTCATATGTTTGTATTTAGGGTGTAGAATTATTTGGTCTGAGTTCATACATTTGTGTTTGGGGTTTAGTTTTGAATTTATATGTCTGGATATCTGATGTAGTTTTTTGAACTCCAAATAATATGCTTTTATGATTACTATTTCTATTTTGAAACTTTTTTATTCACTAATTCTTGCTGGAAAATGTTACAGAAAAAAAAAATCATTTTATGATTTTTTTTTTGTTATATGTTACATACTTTTCAACTACATACATATTTTTCGTCTAAATATTCTTAATACTCATTTGATATGTGAATTCATTACGTATAAAATAATATTTTTTATATCATCAACAACCGTACAACATACTTTTACAGTCATCAGTCTCATAGTAGTCGAAAGTGATTGTTGAAATTGATTATCGAAGATGATTTTTTCTAGAGTTTGTAGTCGAAGGTGGTTATCGGAGCCTGAAGTTGGTCACATGAAGGTGTATTGGAGTTGGTTGTCGAAGTTTGTCATCGACGACAGTTTTCAAATCTCGGAGTTGGTCGGGCGAAAGTGGTCGTCGAAGTTAATCATTGAAGATGATTTTTGCTGGAGATTGTAGTCGGAGGTGACAGTCAGAGCCCAAAGTTAGTCGCATGAAGGTGATATTAGAGTTGGTTGTCAAAGTTTGTCGTCGAAGGTAGTTGTCGAAGCCTCAAGTTAGTCGTCGAAGTTGCTTGCTCAAAGGTGATCATTGAAGGTGATTTTTATCAGAGTTTGTAGTTGGAGGTGGTTGTCAGAGCATACGAATGTGGTTGTCGAAGTTGTTCATCGAAGTTTGTTGTCGGAGCCAATTGGTCGTCAGAGTTGGTAGCGCGAAAGTGGTCGTCGGAGTTGGGTCACCAGAGGTGGTTGTCGGAGGCCAGAATTGCAAAGTTGATTGCGTGAAGGTTGTCGGAGCTCGAAGTTGGTCAACGGAGGTGTCATCGAAGGTGGTTTTCATATCCGAATTGCGTTGCTGAAATTGACATCGAAGGTGGTTGTCGAAGCTCGAAATTGATCGTTGGAGTTGTCATCGAGGGTGGTTGTCGGAGCCAGAGTTGGTTTCTAAAGTTGTCATCGGGGGTGGTTGTCAGATCTTGGAATTAGTTCTCGGAGTGTGACAGTGGCCGATGGGTAGAGTTATTGAAAACATGGGAAGAATGGAGAGTTGGGATGAGTTGGTAAAATATACCAACCCAACTCCACCAACATTTAAAGTTGGTGGATTAACAATGAATTGATATATTGTACTAACTCAACTCAACTCATGTTGGTGAGCCAAATAACCCCTAAAAGTTATTTTTGAAATAGGATGAATTTAGAATACCTTTTAATTTAAATGCTTTTGAACAAATGTAATTATATGTTATATATTTTTTTTAATCATTTTAAACCAGAAAGTTGTTTGATTACACTATATTCAGAAGATTTCTATCAATTATAACGTTTTTTTCTTACTACATATTTTAAGAATTTTAGTTATTTTTAGATTATTTATCTTTCAAGTTCTTTTTAAACAAAAGTCTCAATAAGTCCATTTTTTAAACTATTTTTTTGTTTATTAAGAGTTTTTAAAAAACCAATTTTGATAATATAACACCACTAAATATATATTTTTTTTTGAAAAAACTTTAAATTATTATTTTTTAAAATGTGTTTATAGAAAAAAAATGCTTATAATTGTGGAGATCAAGAACTGAATTCTTACCTGAAGAAGAGTGGCTGTAATTACCACTGTGCTATTTTGTTTAAAATGGTTAGATGGTACACATTTCAATACCATGTTTATATTAAAATGAAGGTTAAAATACCATTTCAATCTCTATACTTCGAAGTTTGTTCTATTTTAGTCCATATAATTTCATTTGTCCAATTTTAATTCATGTACTTTCATTAAATGCTAAATTTAGTCCTTAATGTTAATTGATTCTTTAATACCTTTTTGTTATCTATTAACATTTCTAGTATAAAATTTTAAAAACATACACCTATAGTATTTTCAGCTAGTTGCAAAACGGACAAAACAAGTTCTTAATATTAGGCTCATAGTCCAAATCTTTTAGTTTTGCAAAAGAAACAAAAAACAAACTCAACATGCGAGTTAAACAGAAAATGTAAAAAGTGTACGAATACACCTGATACACCTGATACATCTGATACATCTGATACACACTTTGATACACGTTTGTGTTGGATTGAGGAAATAAGCATCGGAAGTAAAACGAGATCATTAAGCATTCTAATTCATTAATTTTAGCTTTAAACTAAGCATGCTCATCAAACAAGAAATAGAGTTTTATCACTAACCTTTGAAATACCTTTGATTTAAGATCTTCAGCTGTAATCTCCTTGTATTCAGCTCGTGAACCATCACAAGGACTTCTCTACTATTCTTTTGGTGTCTTAGATTGAGTTGTGGGACTCAAAATAAGCTTGAATTAAAGGGAATTTGGAGAGGAGGACTGATTTATCAGCTGGTGAAGAACAGTTCTTCCAACACTATTTCTCAGGAAAATTTCAACTGAATCATCTCTTCTTTCACTCAAAATTCCAGCTTTATATTGCATGACTTTCAGGCAATTAATAGCCTTGCATGAATCACAACTCATGCTTGAATTAATTGAGCTGAAGAAGAATGGAAAGTGAGTGAGCGACTGAAGCTTGAAGGTGGAAAAACCAGTTTTTCCGTTTCCAATTTTCTTGTTTTTAATTTGATCTCCAAAATCAAATAACATTTCTTTTAAAACTGATTTTAAATATCAATTTAATTTATAAATTGAAATTTTTATTAATTTTACAAAATTAATTCAATAATTAATTTTCTAATAAAATTAATAAATTAACTAAATAATTTAATTAATCTTATTAGTTTAATATTAAATATTAAATTAATTTCTCACAATTCCATTACCATGAATCCCTATTTATGAATTTAATATTTAAATCATATTTAAATATTAATCGATTCTCCAATTTCGTTTAATTCCAATATTAAACGTGTAATTATATCACATATAATTATTAATTCCCTTAATTCGAATTTGAACGCTTCAAATCAATTTATCACGTTATTCTAAGACTAATCCATTTGTGAGCTAGTAAGGGGACCTGATGGACCTACAGGCTCCAACAATCCGAGATTAATTGGCTAAACTCTTTACACCGAATTAACCTTCATTTATTAACTACTGGGTCACTCCACTAAAACCCGTAGTTGCACTCCCCTCATTGTAGACATATTGTGTCCCCTCGATATAACCATGATTAGTAAGTTAACTCTTCACAGGTTGTTCGTAATAACAGTTGGGTCAAAAGACTGTTTTACCCCTGAGATTATCTCTTGTCGCTTAAGTCCCCGTTGATCCTCTAATGAACAATTGGTTTCTGATTCGATCATCAAACCGAGTCATTCTCGAGCCAATGAGAGGGTGGGGCCCTTTGTTCAAGACCTAAAGTCAGTACTTAAGGGAACAATCTCTCTCCTATCTCTGAAAACGGGTAGGAGTGAATTCCATCTTGCACCCTATGTCCCCAGCTATCTACCCAGTCTTACCCCTGAAATGGGAGGCTTATTGAGCCAATGTTGTTAAGCCAACTCTCACTTACGCACATCTAAGGATAATCCCGAATAAACAGGAGTACATAGTTAGCTCAGGATTAAGGTCAAGTTACCTAAGTCATCGTTTTAAAATAGTCAATCTTAAATAGTAAACAACGTTATAAAGTAAGAGTGACTTATTTCGTGGTCCGATCTTGTGCAAACTCATTGCACAGGACGCCCTCACTCCTCATGACATCGAATTAGGATCACTTCGTTTGTAGCACAACTCTTTGTAAAAACTACAGTGTGGACCACATCCAATAGTGTTACTAGAATAAGACACCCAATCTTATTCATATACTATAGACCATTTCTACTATTTACTTGAACTTGATCTACTTTTATGTCTCCATATAAAGTTTAAGTACTCATGTAATAGTCATGGATCTTTTAGTTCATTAGATTTATTTCTAATATGAAATAAGCAATTCATATATTTAATAACAACTTATTGAATTTTCAGAAATAAGTTTATTGTTTACAAACCACGAGTTTTAGGACATAAAACCCAACAATTTGATCTTCACTTGAGACATCTGATACACCCGATACATTTGATACCTTTGATACACTTAATACCCCTTGATACACTATTAACGTACACTTGATACACTTGAATTAAAATGATACACCTATAATTAAAAAAAAAAAAACTTGAACTTCTTCGTTGTCTTCAAAAGCAGCAACATCTCCCACCTCCCCCAACATCTCTCTTAAAACAACCTGCTCCACACGATCTATTGTTGGCCACTACTTCACCTCCCTGCTGCTTACCTTCATCAACCGTTGCACGTCTAGTCTTTGATTACCGGTTTTCTATTTCGTTCTTTATCTTTATTTCCCCCAACATCTCTCTTTCACCAACTCCACACCATTTGTCGCCGACCACTGCTTCATCTCTTTGTTGCTTACATCCGTCGACCACCGCACGTCCGATCACCAATCGCTGATCGCCACTTCTCTCCTTCTCTTTCTATATTCTCTCTCTATTAATTAATTGTTTAGGGATTTATGTAATAAAAAATAATTAGAAATTCGTAATTACTAAACCAAGAAATCATTTAGGGAATTGCATAATTGTCATATTTGCAAAGTTTGAAAAATGAAAGTCATAATTGCTAAACCCTATACTTAATTTACTATCCAATATAATTTTCTTTATATTTTTTTTTCATGACAGTTGTTACTATTATTTAACTAATTTTAGTAAAAATTATCTTTGAATGACCAAATTTAATATTTATCAAAGATACATGGACTAAAGTCGAATGATCGAAATTTAACAAACATCAAAATATAAATACCAAAATGGTAGTTTAACATAAAAATAATGAAGTTGGTTGCTTTTTCTTGATCTACCGACTTCACATTGAACCAATATTACATTATTATTAAAAATTCATCAAATTGAGTAATTATAATTATTGTTGCTCTTTGACTTGCACTTAAAAGATAATGGAAATATCTAGGCGTGCGAGTTTTAATGGTCACAAGTTAGCATTCAAAGAAAGAAATGCTTAAAAGGCCAAATTCTCCAATTCAAAAGCTCAAGTATAACAACTTTTTGAATATTATTTTAATTATATTCTTGACGAGTAACAATGATAAGATTTTTAAATTTAGAGATTTTTTATTTAGCAAATACTTTAATTATATTAATGAAAAGAAAATAAAGGAAACAAATAAAAGTTTTAATTTTTCACAACTATGGATCGTGGGCATGCACCTAATAAAAAGATATGTCTTTATTCTATTCCCGACCCTATCTTAAAATAATATATCAAATATTTATTTTTAATTGTTTTCTTTCTTTCTTTCTTTATTTTTTTTAAAAAGACAAATGATTTCCTTTTAGGTCTTAGGATATCATACCACTAATCCGAAGGAAGAATTTAAACGTACGAATTCTCAAACAAAAGTTTTTCAATCTTGAGTTATTTTACGCTGACAAATAAATCTTTGATCGATACGTGATGGGAAAGAATCTTTCACTTCTATTGTAAGAAATAAATAGAAAAATAATAGAGAATTTTTTTTTAAAAAAAAGTAAAATTGAGAACACAAAAAATTACGTGGAAAACTCCTAATTCGAAAAAAAACTACGATCCACTATAAAAAGACCCACTATGTGAAAAAATTGTTACAATAACATAGAACAGTTATATCTCGTGATCTTAATTACAAGAGCACTCTATCAAAATTTGTGTCTTACTCACATCGTTTTTCCACTTTCAAATTAGAGAATACGTAAAGGAAATTTAACTAGAGTTAGTATACTCAAGTTTAAAATGTTTCTAAGGGACAATTGAGAAAAATTGTTTAGAGCTTATGACTTTCCTAAACCTTTTCAACTCAGGGTTTTCTTAAATCTTTTGGATGTGGGACGACTGCACTTCTAATATTTTATCCAAAATCTCAACGTAGAAGAATTTAAATAATTTTTATAAATACTTTTATTATAATTAACCAATATTTAGGATTGAAAGATTCAAACCTTTAAAATATTCGTTGGATGATAGATGTCTTAACTTAGGTTAAGATTAACCAAATTTCTATAAGTATTAGTTTGTGTCGTTGTCATTAGACTTTGTATTATATTTAATAAAAATAATAAAGTTATATGTCTTTCAAGTTTGATATTATACTTTCACACATGTAATTTTATATACAAGTCCACATAAGTATTAAGAAAAGCTCACGTTGAATCCGGTTAAATATAGATAGGTGTCTAAGTATTATTTAACTTTTATATTTTTTCTATTTTGATTTAAACTTTCAAAATTTCATTTAATCCCTATATATATATATATAATAATTTTAATTTAGCCATTATTATTATTCAGTGATTAATCTAGGGTTATTTCCTTTGCTGCTTGTTGTAAGCTCAAACCTAATTCATATAAATAAATTATTATTTCTGGAAAAATTATAAACAACAAAAAAAATTCAAAAAATAAATTTAAATTAATAAATAAACATTTTATTATTTTCAAACAAGTATACATATATATTATTTATATTAGTGACATTTTGAGGCTTGTTTTTTTGTGTTTGATGAATTTTTCAATAATTTAATGAAAATATTGATGAAAAAATCGATATATCAATAAAAATTTAATATTATAATTTTGTGAGGGCTGTTTTTAAATAAAGAAAAATAAACCCAAATATTTACAAAATATAGCAAAATTTTAGAATTATCAATGATAGACGTCGATAGATACTGATAGACTTCTATCAACGTCTATCAGTGTCTATCGGCGTTTATATTGATAGTTCTAAAATTTTGTTATATCTTATAAATATTTTCAATTGTTTTGTCATTTGAAATAATTTCTCATCTTATGAAGAACAATCATATTAATATTTGAAACTCCTTAATCACTCTATAATATTCACCCCATTTGATTTCAACCAGTCAACATAGTATGATCAAGTTATACCATTCGTCAATTAAATATTAATCGACTAAAATAATTCAAACTAAATATTTTAAAGACTAAAAGAGAATAAACATATATAACATTTTATAACATTTTAAAGACTAAAAGACTAAAAGAGTACCATCAAGTTATAATATTTTTTTTTTTGTTTAATTTACCTTTTATAATTTGGTGTGTAATGATATTGGAAATAAGATTTTGTGTTGCAAAAGATCTGGAAAATATGATTTTGCTTCTCTTTTGAAAGGGGCTGTGTTATCTTTACAGGGTAGCTGAGTAAAGAGATAGGGACAAAGATGGGAATTTTGTACACATTGCATCTGATGCTTTTTTTTTTTTTTTGCCCCTCAAATCTTCTTCAACTTGTTTTTCTTTTTCTTCTTCTTCTTCTTCTTCTTCTTCTTTTTTTTTTTTTTTTTCCTTTTAATTTCTTTGCATAAAAAGTTTTTTCAATCTGACCCACAAAGATCCCTCACCAGGATTTAGTGGTATTAAATAAAACTGGTATTTGAGAATTTGAATCTGCATATTATTTTCGGTTCATCTATTATCTTTTTCATCATATTATATTATAAATATGAAAAAAATAAAAATAAAAATTCATATCTACCCTTACTATAGTTAGGTTGACTATTATTTATTATTTTGACCAATAATGATATTAGAATATGTTGTGTGCTTAAGAAAACAATGCTCAAACATTCTGATTTGTGGGCTTAAGAGTTTGTTGAGGAGATAGATACATATGCTACCAAGTTCATTGGAATTTTAAAAGTCTTCTCTTTTGATTATTGATGACGTTTGTATCAATCACGGGTAGCTTTTAGGGGTAACTCATATAAGCTTAATGCTAATGCTTCCTTCATAGGAGAGTGGGCTTTGGAGCCGTTGTTCGTAATTTTAATGGTGAACCTTTGATTCCAATGTAAAAAATTATGAAGTTCATATGTATCGTTGAGCTTGGCAAAGCTGCTACTCTCCTGGATGGAATTATTATAGTTCGAGAAAGTAGGGACTCAATTGATGATTCTATGAAACTTACTAGTAGGTTGGAAATATTTCAACAACAAAGTCCACCAAGTTTTTTCATCGATAAGGTATTATTTTAGCTTCTCTTTTTGTCTACAAATTTGTAATTTCATTGTTCAGATTTTGGTGTGTAATGCAAGACAAACCAACGTCTTTGGTGTCTAGCTTGAAGATCAGCTGAACCTCCATAGATCAATTCAACTGTGTCTAGTAATATGATATCTCAAGAAGAAGAAGAAGAAGAAGAAGAAGAAGAAGAAGAAGAAGAAGAAGAAGAAGAAGAAGAAGAAGAAGAAGAAGAAGAAGAAGAAGAAGAAGAAGAAGAAGAAGAAGAAGAAGAAGAAGAAGAAGAAGAAGAAGAAGAAGAAGAAGAAGAAGGAGAAGAAGGACACAAACATTGCATATCACACAATGTCCTAACAATTTTGGAAATAACAGTAAAACAACAGAGAGTGAATCAAAATAAATACATTGAGATTGGTAACCCAATTCAGTGATAAAACCACCTACATTTGGAGGTAGTATTCCTGGGAAAGATATTATTCTGCATATCACACAATGTCCTAACAATTTTGGAAATAACAGTAAAACAACAGAGAGTGAATCAAAATAAATACACTGAGATTGGTAACCCAATTCAGTGATAAAACCACCTACATTTGGAGGTAGTATTCCTGGGAAAGATATTATTCCACTAATATATATAAGTCAAACAATTATTGCTTTATACGTGACATACGTACAACTCGATTTAGCTAATCACCTAGGCTTCCCTAGATGTGAGACTCCCACCTCTCAAACTTAGGTTCTTCCTAAGTATATGAATATTAGTGTTGAAACATTTAGCCTCCCTCTAAGAGTGTGAGACTCCCTCTCACTTGATGATATCTTTTCTTCTACTTATGAAATCCCTTCACATGAGAACTCAGACTCCCTTAAATCTTGACAACTCCCTTCTCGATGAATAACACTGCTGTAGGAAAAGTTTGTCAAGACTTTCTACTAATCAAATAATATTTATTTTCACAATCCAGTACTTCAACTAACAAGTAGGCTTAGTAGCAAGATCGGGTCGAACCACAGGGAGCCTAAGATAAAACTTTTCTAAATTAAATTAATTTTTGGAAAGCAATAAAACGGGGGATTTTGAGAAGGAGTTGATAGAAAAACTAAATTGCATGAATTTAAAATGCAGAAAATAAAATAGATTGAGAGAGAGATATTCGAGATTACCTTTGCTGATTTAGAGGTCGTTGGACTTTCTATGGATTAATTCATTGATTTATCATGCAAGGTTCATAGATTATCTAATTATCCAACCTAATCGACTATCTGGAAAAGCCAAATAAATTCTCTAAGAAAAACTATTGCAGATGCCGACTCCTAAATTAACTAACTGCTGTCATGCAAGCCTATTCACTTAGCTAATCGTAGTAAGCACTTGGATTGATTAGCACATTAGATTAAATTGGCAAAATATAACCTGACGCATTTCTATTCCCTAGGTTTCGTCGTCTTTCGTTATTGAGTGATCCTAGAAAAGCTAGCAATTTAAACCATAACTAGAACTAAAACCTATTGCTACTCAAATTAAGCATGCTATTGATACAATTTTGGATACATACAACATGCATAGCATGGGGCGAATGAACATACAAGTATTAACGATTTAGTTGTCAATTAAATCTACAAGCATGCTCATCCTAGAAATTTAATCAAGGAGTAAAAGACAAACGTAAATAGAGAACTTAAGAACATTACAAGAAAAATCTCATTGAAAGAAAAAAAAAAGTGTGCAACAAACCACAAAACGACGTTTGGAACTTTAGTCGTTCATCGATACATGAATCTTGACACCAAAATAAAGATTACAAAACAAAGAAGAAATCTCATGGGCTTTGACGAAAAATGGCCAAAACCGAACCTAATAGTGTAAAAATAAGCTAATCTCTCATCTCCTTAACCTAAAATCGAAGTAAAGTATTTATAGACAGGGTGTAGCGTAATGATGCTTGAACACAACATAATTGCACTGGATTTTTCTTGCCGTAGCATAACGTCTCGGCGTTGCGACGCTGAGCATTATGATCTCGTTAACGCGCGCTTGTTTTCTTTGTCAAAGTCCGTAATGCAGCTACCTTAATGGTAGCATTGTTATGCTACCTTGATATGTTGCATTCTGTCTTGAAACATAATGATGCAGAGTAAGGCTAGGGTAATTACGCTATGTCGATCATCTTCCTTAGCTCTACGCTTGGTGGAGGGTAATTATGCTGGCTTCAGGTGAAACACACACAAAATGTGCGTTATTTTCCTTAGATTTAGGATTTTTTTTTTTAATTTTATTATATATATATATGTGTGTGTGTGTGTGTGTGTGTTTTTATAAGATTTGGCGTGTTTGCTAGTGATTTTCAGAAATTATGATCGAAAATTGAATTATACTCAAAATGAGGCAAAAGGACCAATATGTGTTTAACGAGGTCAAAAGGATCAAACCGAGTCAAAACTATCAAGAAAAGTGGAAAAAAATCAAAGGAACTTTAGAAATAGGGCAGCATCGTGACACTAGGCCGATGCTATCCTCGGTGTTAACACCCGAGAGCACCAAATTTGAGTAATTGACGGAGCACCCTTGCGCTAACTTGAGTGCATCTCTGCGTACGTTTCAAGCCTAGAGCGCCGCTGTGCTATTTGGAGCGTAGCCTAACACTTTGATAAAAAAAGCTAGAGCATAGCTACGCTACGATAAGCTCTGCTCTGCACTATGCATTCAACCCTTGAGTGCCGTGATGCTCTTTAAAGTGCAGCGCGATGCCAACTTTCCTTTTTTTAAAGGAAAAAAAATTAGTAATCTTGGAATATTTTGAGGGGCCAAATTTGGCACTTCTATTTATTTTGAGGCTTTTCAACAGAGGGAATGAGAAATTCTGACCTAATTTCAAGCCTAACGAAGTGAGTTCTTGCCCTAGAAGAGTTAGAGAGTGAAGAGTTATCGTGGAGAATATTCAACTTCCTAATGTGCTGACCAAGAGGAGATCGACAATTTTCATCAAAAGAGAAGCATTACGTACGTGATCTTCTCTGGTTCTTTAATTCTCTTTACTTGTGTGTTGTTAAAGTTGCATGTGAATATGTTTTTGAGAACCATGAGTGGCTAAACTCTCGTGTTTTAGGATGTTGATAGATTTATTTATGGATTTAGTTTAGTTAGTGATTTCATGGAATTGTAGAACTTTTTACTTTGCAATGTTATTATTATTAATTCCTATTAATTGGCCATCAATGACTGTTAGAATGAATGTTCAATTCGGTAGGTTGCATATTTAATTGGATCTATTACATCGAATTGCTATTAACCTATCGTGTGCATAGTTTGGGGAATAGTAAAATTTGTTGATAACAATGCTTAATGCCATGAATCTTAATTTTGGTATCACGATGTTAGTTATCATTTAGGATTGCATGAGAAAGAATTTTTCTCAAAAGATAATAATTCGGACTTTAGTTTCTAAACTTAGATAAATTGTTTTGCATAATTCCATGATTAATCTAAGTATCATCTAATGAAGTTTGTAATGAAATCAACAACCTAAAACACTCTTTTACTCTGAAATTTACACTCGATTTTTCTAGTCATTTAGCTTTCTTGCAATTAAATAAAAAATCATTCAAATTCACTTTCCAATTCCTTAGCTAAAATCGCTAGGGTTCCAAATAGATAAGTAGTAATTGTTTATTTGATCCCTGAGGACGATACTCGACCTTTTATGCCGTATTTAATTACTATAACTTGACCGCATTCATTTGCGCATGCCATAAGGGGCCTTTTGGTAATCTATCTCCTTTGAAGCCCAAATGCTCAAATTAACTCCAAATTTCTTCATATTAGCCTCGAATGACTTCAGATAGTCGATTCTACCTCTTAGGTACTTGAAATCTACAAAATAATATAATAAACACATAAAATCCTAGAACAATCTCGATTCAAGCGGAGCTAGATAACACATTTTCAGTGCCATCAAACACCCCAACTTAATTATTGATTGTCCTCGAGGAAGGTAGAAATAAACACACAGTCATACAAATGATATGCTCTTAAATTAAATGGTTCGTTACTCAAGACTCAATAGTTTCCTAGTATTTAGTTTGCAATCAACAATGAAATCAATTCATAATCAGCCAATGAAGCACAATTTAAGACTAAATCTAGACTTATTCATGCAAGAGTGAGTTCAAAGCCCTTCAATTAAGCCCTAATAGCCCAAAATGATTTTAAATGACCCTCAATTTATTTTCCACTATACTGGCTCATGCACCAACCATCAAGCACCAAAACAATCAAGAAGGTAATATTTCAACTAAGGTTCCTGAAATTTAACTCTAGGGCCTTAAACTTGTATTTATTTTACCTAGGGGCATTAGCTTTCACACAAGACTGTAGGGAACTATACTCACTATTTTCTCGCAAGTGTCTTAACTAATCACAGCAAGAACCCCTAGTCATGCATAACATTACAAGTTTGTTTTTCCTCTTTTTTTTTTCTTTTTTTTTTTCCATGATAGTTTCTCTTCAATGCAAACATATATCAGTTGATTTTTTAGCAAGCATATAAATCATTTTTCTCCCCCACTATTACATTACAACCCATCATGCAAGACACTCTCTAAGCAGTGGGGCCTATCAAAGTGACAACAAAAATGCAGGCTAAGTTATACAATTCTAAGCATCGTACATGAGAAATAAGGAAATTTTATAAAAATAGCTAAAAATCATGATTATTCATATCAAACGTCATGTCATATAAATTAAAAATACAAGGGAGTTCGTCATCGACTAGTCATCATAACACACTATTTAACATGAGCAAACATGCTTATAAGCACACAAACAAAATAACCTAAGCTCAAATGCTCAAGGGCTCTAGCTAGAACACAAACATACCCCACCTCCAATTTAAAATCTAATATTGTCTCCAATGTGATAAAGAATAGAAAACAAGGGGCAAAATGAAAAGGGAGACAGAGGAATTTGACACATTGGATGGCGATGATATCTGGCTGATAGAAAATATAATTCTCTCCATCTTCTCGAGGATAATTAAAACTTGAAGATCAAGAAAAATCGAAAGAGTTAAGCTAAAAAATATAAAAATAAATAGAAAAGAAACCTAAATTAAGAAAGAAATAAAAAGATAAATCCTGGCTGCCTCCAGGTAGCACAATTATTTAAGGTCAGTATGCTCGTCCCAACTTGGCTACCAGGTAGCACAATTATTTAAGGTCAGTATGCTCGTCCCAACTTGGCTAACTCAACTAAAAATAAAGACTCGGGCTCGTGAAGATGAGGTGAGCAATATTAAAAAATAAAAGAGATGCCAGATGGAAGAACAGAACAAGGCTTTCCAGCCTCTAACTTTATCACATATGAATCTTCAAGATGAAGATTAGGCTCATACTTAACCTCACATACTTGTTTAGAACATGGCCAAAGGTATGCATCTTCGTCGTCGCTCGATGAATAAAATCCCTCAAGGAACTCAACCTTAGTGACACAGGCGATGGTTGGCTTTGGTCGACTTTCCAGTGTTGGTACGAAATCCTCAAGTTGGATGATTGGGTCATCCTCCACTTGCAAAGGGGTTTGGGTCTCCAGATGAGACTCAAGAGATTCCTACATCTGAGAAGAACGATTAGCAAGTTTAGAAATGATAAAATTCTCCATCATCTTTCCTTGGCCTATAGTTTAAGAGGTTGGCTGCTCAACATGGTAGTCGAGCAGGTGCAGACTTCCTTGGAGCGACAGGCGGTGGGTTAGCAGGTCCCTTCCCTTTTCCCTTACCACCCTTCTTCTTCTTCCCCTTTGCAGAGTTAGAAGTAGAAAGTGCAGACTTCGTTCCTGAGGTCGAACCTCTATGGAATATCCTGGAGGATGAAGCAACATTTTCCTCACCCTTGTTTCTTTCCTTACATATCAGTAAAGATTGATAAGTCTACAACTCGTTAAGGAGAGTTGTAAGGTTATATTTCACTTTGTTAAGAATTACATTGCTAACAAAGTGCAGGAAGCTCTTCGGCAAAGAATGCAGGATTATGCTAACCTGGCTGCCTGAATCGATAGTAGACCCATTCGACTCCGCCATATTAAAGTGGACCATCATGTTTAGCACATGTTCACAAACAGAGGTACCTTCTTCCATTTTAGAGATGAATATGTATTTAAGAGCCTCATGCAGGAGCTGTTCATACGTTGTCCAAACATCCCCCGCAGGAACTCAATGATCTCATGCACTGAGACCATAGGCTCATGTTTCTTGGCTAAGACTTCAGAAAGACTTGCAAAGATGTAGGCTCGGGCCTTCTCATTCGCCTTTGTCCATCGCTCGTATGCCTCCCGAACATTTCGAGTGGCATTAGGAGCTAGAATAGGAGGCAAGCCTCTGTGAGAGTGAACATGAGATACTCGATGATCAGGATCATCATGATCATGTGTTTTCATGTTGCGAAATTATCGCCAATAAGTTTTTCGGCGCTTAGTAATGCCAACGTGGCTGTTGCCAATTTGAAAATGTTGCTGAAAATATGAATAAAACTTTATTAGAATTTACTAAACCACTTTTAAACCAATCAGTTGTTGTAAAATAGTTTCAAGTACTCTAAGATATAGACTTCTATTTGGCAATGATGCCCCTGTGAGGTAGAACAAACGTCACCGGTGGGGTGATCAGTTGCCTCTTTGTTGGGATGAGACATTCTCAACCATTAGGTAGAACCAACTCTTGGAACTGAACATAACAACCACCATTTTTTGGTCCAGAACTGTTAACCTTTAAGAATTCCGTGTAAGTGTGACTCCCCACTTTCGGTGCCAGAGTCCGACCCTAATGATCCTACCGTAGGGAAGAAGCAGATTAGGACAAGAAACTAAGTTGATTTAGAATGGAATGTTCGAAGGCGAAGGTGCGTTAGCCCTTCATTATTATTAGTAGTAAGAGTACGGTTTTCAAATTCCTCTGGAAAGGGATTACCAGCTCCCTTAAAGCCGTGATTATGAGGAAGGCTGGCTTTCTATATGAATATGAAAAGAAAAAGAACAAGGAAATTGGGGTCTATGTCGATGACGGCTGATATTCCACTAGACCGGCTCCCCTAAAGCCGTGATTATGAGGAAGGCTGGCTTTCTATATGAAGATGAAAAGAAAAATAACAAGGAGAGGGGAAAGACTACCGATACCGAGTACTACCTCGAACCATGCAAGGGCTTCAAGAGAAGAGGAACGGGATGGTTTAGCATAATTTGTGGGATCAGCTCTACCCTTACGGTCCGCCTCCGAGTCGCACGGCGTTTTAACCGAAAGAACTTCTTGCGTAATTCATCCCTTTTTTGAATTTAGGGAGGCTCATTTTCGATTGACAAGAGATGCTTGCTTGCTGGCACTGAAACTAGAACTAATGGAGACAGAGCTGGTCTAGTGGAATATCAGCAGTTCCAGCATAATCCTAATTAGACTCTTGCTCAAGCTGTTTCTTGAAAACTTGCTTCGGATATGAAAAAATGAGTATTTAGAGATGCTTTCGTTATTCCCAATAATATGGCGCTCGGTAACAGATCGCTTTTTCCAAAGCACCCTGTTCGTTCCGATCGCAGAGGAATATGGCATAACCATCCTAATCAGACTCTTGCTCGAGCTGTTTCTTGAAAACTTGCTTCGGATATGCAAAAATGAGTATTCAGAGATGTTTTCATTATTCCCAATAATATAGCGCTCGGTAACAGATCGCTTCTTCCAAAGCATCCCGTTCGTTTCGCTCGCAGAGGAATATGGCATAACCATCCAAAACTTGACTCCATACTACGCCTAAGGGAATGGGCAAGCCGTCATCGACATAGACCCCCATTTCCTTGTTCGTCGGTAGGGACCTAGAGAGCTACCTTCGCTTTTGGCGTTCCTTATCCACTTATAGGAGATCAAATAGAGAAACGCGCAAAACTGCCGTCCTTTAGGGGGACACTCCCATGGCGCCTCGAGGCGATGCGCAGTAACTTTATTCAACCTAACGAGGGAGATGCTGTCGCACTTCCCGCTCCCACTTACTATGAACATTCTCTCCATCCACTTTGATATTAAACTACCCAAATACCATCCGTTAGGGGGACACGCCAAAGGTGCCGCGAGGCCGAGGGTAGATCTCACGGTGTAGACTATTTAGGAGAAACATGAAAGGTTTAAGTGAAGCATCTCATGCCTCAAGTACCTCCCACTGAATGTTCTACCTAGGGTTCACTAACCTAGACAATCCGGCCATCGATTTTAGTCTAAGTCATATTTTTAAACTATGTTCATAAACAACGTTTGTCTATGAAATATGAACAAGTTCAAGTAATCACATTTAAACATTTTAATGGACTGTCCTTAACTTGCATGCATGCATTAAATCTATCTAATTCACCTTTCCAGGTAAGTTCCCAGGTAGAGGTATTACGTTTCCGTCAACTTAAATACCCCAGCATAGGCAGAACCCACCTTAGACAAAAGGTCCCTTATAGATAGATTTGCTACAATTTAACCTTTTATTAGCCAATTTAATCCTATTAAACCGATTAAAAGATTAAAGTCTTAGGGTTGCTAATCATATTAGAACCGTGATCTTAGGTCTATGTGATCCAAGTTTTAAACACTTTAAAACCATGAATTAAACCTAAGTGAGCATGCATGTCTTTCTTATTTCTTTTAGTTCTAATTTCTCTTTAACTTTTAAAAAGAAACAACTAAAACTATTGCACACAACGAGGTGTTATAACAATTATAAAGTAACCTATGTGTCATGCTTCGTGCAATTTTTGGTCATTACTATATATAATTTTTATATAACGTGTAACAACCAAGCGAACATGCTATCATTCACCCTTATACTATAACAATTATAATATAAAGATGATGCATGTCAATGCTTTTTATGCATGCATAAATATAACTCTTATATTATATGATGCATGAACATGCTCTTACATAATTAAATCATGCTTCTCTAAATTATAATAATTACAATAAAGAGATGATGCATGACCATTGCATAACCTAAGGTGGGATTTATTATATGTGCATACCATATGACATATAAAAAAGAATATACATCGCATGTAATAAATAAATGATTAATGGACTGGGATGAGCCTTTACAAAAATGGGAATGAAATAACCCTATCTATTACATTTTCATCGAGCAAATCGATTCACAGGCGAACCAGGTCTTGAACCGCCAAGAGGACTCCATCGTGTTGTAAACACCGTAGGTAGATGATCGTCCAGAACGCACTAGACAATAGAAGCAAAATTAAACGATCGCGTAGACGACAACAAGGCCGTGAAGCTTGATCGCCTATATGATCATTTAACGCGGTGATGGTAAATGATTTACCTTGCGTTACTAAGTGATCGTTTAGTCAGTTACTAAGCGATGAACCTTGTTGACCTAAACGATCGTCCAGTGCGCACGCGTGGTAAACGATACGCGAGCATCCCATCATCTACACGAGCCGATACTCTGCGATCGCGTACCGAATCATCAAAACGATGGGATCAACAGCAATCACGTACCTCATCATTTGTACGATGCGATCAACAACAATTATGTACTCCATCGACTACACGATACGATTAACCCTTGATCGTCTCCTTCTTCGAAAAACCGCAACGCTTGCACCGATCTTCATCATGAACGACTCAAAACTCAAACAAACTTTGAATACAGACTCAATAACGATTATTAATGCCCAAAAAACATAGGGGCCTTTACAAACAATCGAAAATGTAAAAGAATTAAATCAAACCAAGGCTACCATCCACGAAAACATCTATTAATCTCCACATCCACAACAATTTAACCATTAAACAGTGTAGAAATGTACCCATTAAGAACATAAATGTCATTTCGTTGTAACATATGAAATTGGAGTATCAAAACCTGACTCTGATACCAATTGAAGGATCCCTTAACTAAGAGTTCCATGAGCGCGTTCGGATCGCTCTAATTTTACACTGACCGAAATACACAATATATATTTAAACGAATAGTTACGTAAATAGTCAGTCAATTAACGGCATGCTTTGAACAAAAAATAACAAGGGAGAGAGTTCAAATACCAATTGAAGACGGTTTTCAAACTTTGGAACTCAACACAGCGGATGACCTCTACCCGATCAACCAATGCCCAGCAGATGCGTCGACTACAGCAACACAAACAATCGCAAAACACGAACGTAGCGAGGACGACACCACCAGAAAAGAGCCCCAGGTATTCTCAGAGTGAGAACCCAAAGCGTGGTCTTTGGTAAGTTTGGTAGAGGTAGAAGGAAGAAATGATCATGTAGACGATAAGCAAGTGGAAGGGAATAAGAAGCTATCGTATAGCAAGATGCTTATCGTTTAGGAGAAACTACATGATCCTGGATTTTACTGAACGATTGTTTAGAAAACAGAAGGTGATTGTTTAGCAAACACAACACACTATACAATCATTTAGAACTTAGTGTGCAATCGTTTAGGCACTGAGCGACTATTGTATAGGCTCTCGATTTTAAGCGATCCATTACGATTTCACCAATGCGCTCTTTCTATTTCTTTTCTTTTGGACGACCTCTTTAAAATGAAAACAAATTTCATTTTAATTCATTTGTTACAATAACCAATGTATTCCCACTAACGCACGTCCAAATGTGATTTTGGATTAATTATCACATAAGTAACCAATTAAAATATTAATAAATATAATCATATTATATTTTGACCCTATAGTTTGATATCACATATCTACTATAGTAGTTTCTCCTCTACTTGATATAAATCATATTTATATCTAATTTCCTCCAAAATAATGTATCTTATATATTTAGCCAATTATATCATATATAATTAACTAGTCCAATCATATACAATTAAACTTCATTTTGTTAATTTGAACATCTCAAATTAACCCAAACATTGATTCTTGACTTTATCCAAGCTACCCGATGACCTAATGGACCCGTGGCTCGAAGCTCCAATGGTCTGTAAATAGCTAACTAAATTCTTTAGCCACGAGATCCACCATCAGTTAACTGTCAGACATTCCACTAAAGACCAACAGCTAAACTCTTCTTACCACAAATATATTTCTGTGCCCATTAGATATAACCAATCATGATTACGATGACCCTTCACGAATGTTCATAAGTACAATCGAGCCAAATTACTGTTTTGCCCCTGTAGTTACATCTCACTCCTTAAGTACCACTGATTCCTCTAATGAACAATACAACATAGTCCAACTATGTGTGAAAACCTCTCAAGTGAAGAGAAGGTGTGCGGCGCCACAACATTCAAGCCTCGAAAGCAGCCCTTTAGGGAGTTATCTATCTACTTATCCCTGCCTTGAGGAAGGAGTGAATTCCATCTTGTATATCTGAGTTCCCAGCTCTAAAATCAGACGAATCCCCAAAATGGTAGGTTTGAATCGGCGACCTGTCCACTTGTACCCATACAGATCAAAGGACTGCCCTCAATGGTAGGAGTTCCCAACTCACTTAAGATTGAGGTCATGTTACCTATGGTCATCCTATTGAAGTGAAGTCTCTGTCATGAATGGTGTTATATAACGAGACGTTAACACTTCGTGGTCAGGTCTTATACAAACTCTTTGTATAGGATGCCTCTGCTTGCATGTCCCCAACACGAATGATCAGGATCAGACCATCTGTGACAAATCACAACACTTGTGACCATTCCACAAAACGAGCCGCATCCATAGTGTTACTAGGATAAGATTTCCCTCCTATATCCATATACTACGGACCTTTTTGGTTATCACTCAAGACATGATCTACTTGTATGTCACACACACATGCTTGAGTTACATACAGATAACTAGAGATTTTAAGTTTATTGGTTTGTGGTAAAGCAAATAAAACATGCAACTGAGCAAAATACAAGATGTGAAGTAAATATCATATATTATACAACACAAGCATTCGTACAAACTGTTTACAAACTACAGGACACGAGACTTTAGGGCATCAACCCCAACAACCATGACTTTGAAGATCAGTTCTAAACTCAGATCTGGAATAGAGGTTGTCCTATTAGAAGCTCAAGAAGTCCTGTCAACTATGCAATTTCTGTAAAAACTCTTAAGAGTTGTTAGAAAGATTCATAACTAGTCCCTCTAAAGACTTACCTGAGTGGGCAGAAAAAGCATGCTTCAACCTCAAGATCAGGTTAGGCAACTTTGAAGGGGGACAGGCATCACGCACAAGGCCATGCGACAACTGAGAACATGCTTCGAATCAATGACCTTAAAGTAAACATACTTTGCATGTCTCAAAATCATGTAATTCCCTAATAGAAAAATCTCGGACAAAAGAAGATAGTTTAGATACTTGACTTCTAAGCCCATGAATTTCTTGTACCTCTTCTTCTTTTTGATAAGCGATTTGCTTCGCATGAAGCACATAATAGATGCATTTTTTATTTTCCATAATAGAAATGAGTAGCACAAAAAAAAAAAAAGGAAATTCTTTTTGGGATTTTTAAAGTTTACAAGGTAAATTCAACAAAGAGAAATTCATTGGCTCCCCAACAATGACGCCAATTTGTTTGGAGGGAAAGTGTGTCGAGACTTTCTACCAATCAAATAATATTTATTTTCACAATCCATCACTTCAACTAACAAGTAGTTTTAGTGGCAAGATCGGTCAAACCACAGGGAGCCTAAGATAAAATTTCTCTAAGTTAAATTAATCTTTGAAAAGTAGTAAAAATGGGGGGTTTTTGAGATTGAGTTGACAGGAAAAATAACTTGTATGAATTTAAAGTGTAGAAAATAAAATAGATTGAGAGAGATACTTGAGATTACTTTCACCGATTAAGAAGTTGTTGGACTTTCTATGGATTAATTCATTGATTTATCATGTAAGGTTCATGGGTTATCTATTTATCAAGCCTAATCGAATGTCTGGAAGCCAGACAAACTCCCTAAGGAGACCAACGTGGATGTCGATTCCTAAATTAACTAAATGTTTTCACGCAAGCCTATTCACTTAGCTAATCGCAGTAAGCACTTGGATTGATTAGAACATTAGATTAAACTAGAGAAATCTAACCTAAGGAATTTCTATACTCTAGGTTTCGTTATCTTTCGTTACTGGTTGATTCGATAAAAGCTAGCAATCAAAACCATAACTATAACTAAAACCTATTGCTACTTAAATTAAGCATGCTATTGATATAATTATGGATACCTACAACATGCATAGCGTGGGCCGAATGAACATACAAGTATGAGCAATTTAATTGTCAATTAAATCTACAAGCATGCTTATCCTAGAAATTTAATGAAGGAATAAAAAACAAACATAAATAGAAAACTCATGAACATTACAAAAAAAAAAATCTCATTAAATCATAAAAAATGTCCAACAAACCTCAAAAAACAATGTTTGGGCCTTTAGCTGTTCATCAATATTGGAATCTTGATGCCAAAATAAAGATCACAAAGTAAAACATGAAGAAATTGGGTTTTGGCCAAGAATGGCCAAAACTGAACCTAATAGTGTAACACTCGACTCATCTCTTCTCTCTTTGAACTAAAATCGAAGTAAAGTATTTATAGATTGGGCGCAACGTAACAATGCTCAAACACAGTGTAATTATGCTACCATTTTCTTATTGCAACGTAACGTCTTAGCATTGCGACACTGAGCATTACGCTCTCGCCAACGTGCACTTGTTTTTTCCGTTTAAGTCCATAGTGTAACTACGCTGATGGCATACATCATCTTGGTGGAGGGTCCATAGTGTAGCTAAGTTAAAGTCCATAGTGTAGCTACGTTAATGATGCAACCTACGGATAAGGTAATTACATTGCATCAATCATCTTCCTTCTGCCTTTGAGCATAGGTCTATGCTTGGTGGAGGGTAATTACGCTGGCTCTAGGGACATTTTGGTAATTTATCTCATTTGAAACCTGGATGCTCAAATTAACTCTAAATTCCTTTAAATTAACCCCAAATGACCCAAAATAGTCAACTCTACCTTGTTAGTGCTCAAAACCTACAAAATAGCATAATAAACACATAAAATTCTAGAATAATCCCGAATTTAGCAAAGTAGATAGCACATTTCCAGTGCTATCAAACACCTAGGGCTCCTTCTCAAGCTTGAGAAATCCTTCTCGATGAACAAAATCTTAGAGTCCCCCTAAGACCAATCAACCTTCGTGTATTGAAGTAAGAACAAATGAAGAACACGCCACCACAAATAACTCAAAGAACTTCTACTTGAAAACAATGTAGTGTTGTAAGAATTCTATAAAGCTCATATGATAATCTCACAAATAATTGATGCGGCAACCCTTGCATGAGTACTTCTTGAACTTATATAGCACAATGAAATGATGGATAATATCCTCATATAAAATCGTCAGTTCACCACAAAAGAAAACATTCCAAATAAAATATTTTGCATAATAAGTTAAATAAGGAAAGAAATATTCTGCAGATTTGGCATCTAAAAGAACATCCTCTGTGTTGGGATTGGTGTCCTAATTCTCTTGTAATCTCGTAGTTTGTAAACTTATTATAAACATATTGTTGTTAATAAAATAAGTGTTATTTTATAAGCATATACTCAATCCAATAAACTAAGATCCAAGGTTATTTCATGTAATTTAAACAAGTATGTAGAGACATACAAGTGGATCTTGTTTAAATAATAACCTAAACGGTCTGTAGTAGATGGATAAGGCTGGGTACCTTATCCTGGTGACACTATATGGATACAGCCTTCTTTGTAGGTATTACAAGTGTTGTAAGCTACAAATGATCTAATCCTGATCATTCATATGGAGACATGTGAGCGGGGGTATCCTATACAAAGAGTTTGTATAAGACCGGACCACGAAATGATTAGTCTCTTTATATAATGCCGTTAATAATAAAGACGAGGATGATCATAGGTGACATGACCTGAATCCTGAGTGAATTGTGAACTCCTACTCATGAAGGCGGTCCTTTGATTTGTATGGGTGAGAGTGGCCAGAATTCCAACTCAACAAGCCTACCATTTTGGAAATTCGTCTGACTGGGGAGCTGGGAATACAGCTACACAAAACGAAATTCACTCCTTCCCCGATGTAGGGGTAAATAGATAAATTGCCCCCTTAAGGGCTAATTTCGAGTCTTGAACATAGTGGCCACACCCTCTCTTGGCCTGAGAGGGACTTGGTCATAGTGGGACTATGACTTATTGTTCATTAGAGAAATCAGTGGTACTTAAGGAATTAGATGTAACTATAGGGGCAAAATGGTATTTTGGCCCAATTGTACTTACGAGCACTTTATGAATGGTCATCGTATTGTTGATTGGTTATGTCTAATGGACACAGAAATTTATTTGTAGTGCGAAGAGTGCAGCTGTCGGTCTTTAGTGGAGTGATCGACAATTAACGGATGTTGGGTAATTTAATTAAAGAGTTTAATTAATTATCCGAGTACCATTGGAGCTTCAATCTACAGGTCCATAAGGTCCCATCTGTAGCTCAACAGGGATTTAATTGAGAATTAATCTTCGATTAATTTGAAGTGTTCAAATTAATCGAGGGAATTAATTATATATGATATAATTAATTAAATTGATTATATATGTGATATAATTAATATAACTTATTTGATACATTATAATTTAAGGTAATATGAGAAGAATTTGAATATGATTCAAATACCAATTATATGAATGAGATTCATGTAATTAAATATAAATATGATTTATATTGAGAGAAATTAAATATTTGTATATGATCCAAATATCAATTATATGGATGAGATTCATATAAGTAAATTTAATATAAATGTGATTTATATTAAATGTCATGTATTGTTGAGAGAAAATAAAATCTATAGTTTATGTTGTATTTGATGCAATATAAACTATAGGCTATATGTTATATTTGATAGCCTATATTTGATATAACATATAGTGTATATATATAATAAAGTAGTTATTGTATATATATATATATATCTTATTAATATTAATTTAATTGAAATTAATTAAAGAGAAGGAGTTACAACTCCATCCCCTCATTCTCTCATTTTATTATGCGGGTTGAAAAAGAGTTGGCTAGAGATTTTTCATCTTTCTTTCTCAATTCACAAAGAGAGAAGTGTTCTCTCCAAGAAAAAGTTTACAAAGAAGAAAAGTTCTTCTCTTTCATCTCCTTCCCTCTTCCAAGGATTCAAGCAAAGCCAAGAACTCTTACTTGAATCCTTTATCCCAAGAGAATACAGAGGTTCTCAAGTGGTGGTGTCCGTTCTTGAAGAAGGAGATCCGCGTGGAGAAGGAGTTCCGTTCGTGGCTTGTACGAAGGAGTTCTTGAAGAAAGGGTTCTTCAAAGGTGAATGTTTCTAAAATCCTATGTATTTTATTTAAATCATGCTGTAAATTTTAAGAAAATGCATATCTTGTTCTTGTTTTACTGTAAAACTTATATTCAATGAAAAATGAAATTTGGGTCGACCTTTGCTTCCGTTCAAAGGATCTTTTTTTTAAAATTTCCTTCACTCTGAGACAAGATCCACAAAAGAAAAAAATTGAGACAACTTCTAAAAGCCCAATGAGTCAACATCAACAATCTAAAACAAATATATTTAGCCAATATCACATTTCTAGCATATTGGTTAGTATTTCTTTCAGGTAAGATGTTTGCAAACATGTTTTGTCTCATGTTCTTGGTTGTGTTAAGCATGTTGACCCAACCTTTTCAGAATCTGCCTAGAAATATTTTTCTTGTTTATGAATGTCTGCATTGCTATGTAGCCTGGATATTTCTCTTTCTTGTAGCAGAAAGGATGTTGATCTATATTTGAAAGTTTTCCAAAAGAAGGCTGCCTATATTATTTGAAGTGGGTTGTCTCTTTTGGGGTTTCCACTTATCAATATCGATGCCATGATTGTTGCGCTCTAGCATTGTGTAAAGAAAAGCTTAATGGATGTACTGCTAGAAGCTGTGTGTGAACCTTACTGTTTGAGGGTGTTTTCGATAGTTAATTAAACTAGGCTGTTGTGTTCCCGAGTCATAAACTATAGTGAGTATTAGAGAAGTTCT
The DNA here is from genome assembly GCF_027475165.1 of Benincasa hispida. Lineage (NCBI taxonomy): Eukaryota > Viridiplantae > Streptophyta > Magnoliopsida > Cucurbitales > Cucurbitaceae > Benincasa > Benincasa hispida. The sequence continues at coordinate 49,825,810 of NC_143489.1, read as the reverse complement.
TGATACTTTTGTGTTGAGAGCTTGTTCTTCCTAGCTAACTAGTGTGAAGCTAAGATTATTGTGAGTGGTTCTCACACTTTACGGGAGTAATATGAACTGTCAAGGGCTTAAAGTTATTATTTTTCTTTAATAATTTAAATATAATTTTATTGTCTACAATTTTATCATTTTTTAAACATATAAAATAAGGACATTTTAGTAATTTTATTAAGATATATGATGTGGCACACATCAGGGTTTTAGGAGACTACCTAAAGTATGACCATTAGGTTGATGAAATAGTTTTTTAAGTTTTGGAATTTTCTGAATGAAATTCTCCAGTAGATGACAAAGCTTCATCGCCACTTTGCAATTATTGAGCCAAAGTTACATACTAAGAATATTTCGGTAGGTCTGATTAACTTACTTGTGAGATGGTTAAATTAATTCTCCTTATATCTTAATAATCGATCAAAAGGTAATCCAAATCTAATCCCTTTCTTTAAATTGACGTCAAATTGATTTAGGGGTTTTAGAACTTGATATTAGGGGTTGAACAAAAGAGTTCCCGATTTTCAAATTTCTAGGGTTTTCATACCAGGAGCCTAAGTAAGTCTGTTTGTAGTAGTCATCACACAAGGCAAGGAAAGATCGTTACAACTGCTGAGAGGGATTTTCACATTTACGAAGAGTCTAAGTTATCTTCACTAATTAGGTGGTTATACATGAGTCTCTGTAGAAAGTGTCTAATAGATTAGTACTTCATTATAATCACTTAATTTTACATTGATAAGGTTTCTTTTCTTTGGGTGTACTGTTCTCAGATGCAGGTGATATTGCACCGAATTGATTTACTAATCTTTTATGTCTCTCTATCTCTACTTACTTTTTATTTTGTACAATTGTTATTAATCTTATTACAATATAGTGTTTGACCTGTGTCCTTTTCGGTTAGATTCATCTAATTCCTTGAAGTATCTAGACTTACCGACTCAGACATACAATTGTATAACTTATCTAAATGCAATATTTAATGCAATTCAAAACACTTAAATGGGGTTTTTTTTGGGTATAAACTTAAATGGAGTTGTGACATTATTTTTGGTAAAAACTCAGTACATTACAAAAAAAAAGCTTTATTATCTTCGATTTAATAGGGTAAGAGTTTACCAAAATTGAACTCGGTAATGAAAATGAACTAAATTGGTAATGATTATCAAAAGATATATGGAAATTTTGGGAGGGGAGTAAAGAGAATTAAGTAATCTTATACTTGTGTATATGTTTATTTACAATCAAATCTTTCCAACTTAAAAACTTGATTTTTCTTCTGAAAGAAGATAATCTTTAGATTCTCAGGTTACAGGAGGAGTGTGAAACAATTTCCTTAAAGTTAATTCTCCAATATTTTTTTTAGTACAACGTACAACTGTTATTAGGATAGGAATCGAACCTTCGACATCGGTTCAACATAGGGAGGAAGGTCATGCATATCGTTGAACTAAGCTCACTTTGATGTTAATTCTCTAAGATTTGAATAATCAAATCTAGGCATTTCTAAAATATCTATATTTTTAAATTGTTATCTAATTTGTGTTAAGCGTTGACAAGATATTAGAAGTGTAGTTGTCCCACATCTAAAAAGTTCAAGAAAGTGATGGATTTTAAGTACTATAAAAGGAGGCTATACTTTTGAGTTCAAATCATCCCAATTTGAAACACTTTAAGCATTGTATACTAGTTCTGTTGTGTGAGTGGTGTAATGCTTTGAGAAAGTGCTATTGTAATTGGGGTTAGGGAGAGATTATTGTGTGATTGTAAATTTGAACATACTGAAATTACTTCTCCAATTTGAAGTTTTTTCACGTTAATTCATGTGTTACTAGTGTTGTTATTTTCTTTTAATTTATATGTTATTTTTCTGCATATTCTTGTAGTAGTAGTGAGAGGTTTTTTTTCCCAGTAATTGGTATCAAAGATTTAAGTTCATAGTTTCTTGAATTTCTTAGTATACATGCTCTGTGACTGCAACACTGTTGAAACTTCTAGGCTACAAAATTGTAAATAGTATGGGATGTTCACTTTTATTGATTTGTTAGGAAGTGAGCGTAAAGTTTGATGTAGAGAAATTTAATGGAAGGATTAACTTCGATTTGGCAAGTGTAAGTCGAGACATGTGTTAATACAATTTGGGATATACAAATGCAAGCTACGTGGTGATGTTAACAGTTCCACGAGTTTTGCATACCAACATTGACTTGGTAGTTATGGAAGGTTCGAGGTGAAAGTTGTGTCGATGATTGAAGAATTTTAAGGTGAGCCTAATAAGTAGAAGTTTTGCCATAAATTTCAGCAAGGTTTATCAATACAAGTGGTTTATTCTTTATGGTGAAGTGAGTTAAAATTCTTTGAGTTGAGAATTATTATTGGGTGAAGACAATGGATATAGTAGGAGTTGTGGATTCTTCAAATATCTTGCTAATGTGGAATTTGTTGAGTTTTAGCAAAATATTACAAATGCAGTTGTCCCACATTTTAAAGGTTCAAGAAAATGATGGACTCCAAGTATTATTAAAGGAGCTACACCTTTAGTTTCAAATCATCTAAATTTGAAGTATTTTAAACTTGGTATATTAGCTCAGTTGTGTGAGTGGTATTTGAAATTTTTCCACGTCGATTCTTGTGTTTCCAGTTTTATTTTTTTTAAAAAAATCTCTGTTATATTGCTGCTTATTCCTGCAGTAGTGCTACGTTTTTTGTAGGTAAGATCTCACAGAAGCAAATGGGAATGAGGAGAGATGGCTGAATAGGACCAACAACTCATATAAATTGAGAAGCAATAAAAGAGGAAAGAGGACGGCAACCTTCCAAAGAGAATGTGTTCGCTCCAACAAAATTGTTCTCTCGTGGAGGTTTTGTCGACTGGTACAGTGGATAGATGGTAGAGCTGAAAATCTATTGAGTGAAGTTTTGTAAATGGCAATGAGATTTTTCAAAGGTGGTTACGAAGGTGGGATGCGGATGGAAAAGGTTTCAAACTAAGGAGGATTTTCAAATTTGGAGGGTTTCAAATGGTGGATGGAGGGTTATTGATGTATCCTTTCGCTATTGGTTGCAAATCACCAAGCAAATAAAATTTATAATTAGTGATCTAGACTATCTATATTGTTACATAGTATAAGTAGTAAGATCGGGTCGATTCGCAGGGAAGTGCGAATATAGTTTTGAACTAGTTAAATTTCTAGCTAAAGTGGCAATGGAGGGTTTTGGAGTGGTTTGAAAATTAAAGTGAGAAAAATAAAATGTGGGAATGTAAATTGTAGAAAATAAAGTGCAGAAAAATAGAAATGGACATAGTTTAAAGAATAGGATCCACCCAATTGTTTAATTGACATGATTTTCTATAAATTACTTCTCATGATATAGTGTGCTTAGCCTACTTCATTGGGGAGCCAAGTCAAGTATCATAGTACATTAATTAATTGTTTAATTAAACTAGATGCTTGTTTGATTAGGTTTGAAAGTATCCATAAAAACTAAATATTCACATTAAGTCTAGGAGATTACACAAAGACGATTAATAACTCGAGTATCCTTAAGTTATTAATCGATTATGTTCTTGAATTATTCTAATCATGCTATGTTGTAAAATAGTCGTTCTAAGAAACCTTAAATTCACATACAAGCATGCTTTGGATTTGCTGTTTGGCAATTGACACATTTAAATGGAGCATGCAATGCATTAATCTATAGTCTAATAAAGAATATATGAAGGTAAATCAAGTCTATCATAAATCAGAGCATAGAAGTCGAAATGTATTCAAGCACCACAAAAAATCAATAAGAAATTAGAAACTTAGCACAAATCCTCAAAATCAAATAATGGGTTTCACCTAATCCTAAGCTAACATACTCACCTTAATCACTGGTCCAAGAATGAAATTACAATCATAAAAATCACCTAAGACCTTAGAAAAGTAGAGAAAAGGATTAGTGAAGAGGAGAAAATCAGATGGGGGATGAAAAGTGTGAGCTGATATGAGTTAAAATCGAAAGAATGGTATTTAAACCAACAGGCAACTGTCGCAGCAATCTCGTGTGCATGCATCATCTCTACCTTCATAAGTTCGTAGTGCTATGGCGCTACTTGAAAAACAACCCTTTTTCCTTTCACACCGTGCTGCAACCTCGACCAGCATTGCAGCACTCTCACTTGAGGGCGTTTTTTTTCTTCCTTTTTGCACTATTTCTTTTATGTTTGACCTGATCGTTTCGTTAGGACTTCGAATTGATTCGTTTAAACTCCATTTTCTTTTTAAAATTTGGTTCAACCTTTTGGATGCTCAATACCTATGAAATAATCAAATTAACATATTAATTAACAAAATGATTATGAATAAAACTAAGAAAAATAGCACATTTTAGGTGCTATTAAGTATGCACTTTACTAAATTTATCAAGGTATGTGTTACATCAAACATTTGAATTTTGCCTGCAACCCATTATAAGTTTACCGGTGTTATTTTTTAATAAGGGGTTACAATCGACTATTCTCCATGTTCTTATTTTTAAGTTTTCAAAATATATTTATCTATTTATTATTATTTTTTTTTTTTGTATATACTAGAGTTGGCAATGGGACAGGGTGTGGCTAGGGATGCACTCCCCATCTTTGTCCCCGTGGAGTTTGTAATCTCCGTCTCTGCCCTAATCCCCATTGGAGAGTTAGGATTGGAATCGGAGAATTCTGTTCGAGGTTGGGTCCTCGTCGGAAAAAATTATCTCTTTTTTTTTTTTTTAATTATTTTTATTTAAAAACAATTAAAGTTTGATATTTATATTGACATTGTAAATATTTTAAGTAATATTATTGTTTTAATAATTTAAATTAATGATATAATGCACACGCACGCATATATGCACAAGCACACACACGTGCACATGCACTACACACACGCACATGCATACCCACCCACCCACCCACACATATACACACACATTCATACGCACATATGCACACTCCACTCCCAAGACTTCTTCTTGGGTATTTTACTGTAAGGATTCCCAAGGGTGAGACCAAATCGATTTACCACTCTTTTCACGGGTTCAAGAGTGAAACCACAATCGATTCTTTTCCAGGTTTAGGATCCAACCTATTTCGTTTTTTTTTAAAGAATTCAAGATCAAACCACTACAAATCTGTTTTTCAATTCAACATTAAACTATTATACTCAAATCATTTTCACTAGTTCAGAAGTTGACCAATTTCTTTTTTCACAACACAAGACATACCCACACCTTAATACAAAATCCAATGAAAAACTAAAAGCTAAAAATATCATCTCTAAATAGGTATATTTCATAAGTTGGTCTAACAACACTCCAACAATTTCACTCACAATTTAAACTTGTACAGTTTATGAGAGAGAGAAAAATCAAATTTTGAGTACTTTGGAGGATGAAGAATGGAGGATGAGGAATAGTTGTTTTTTTTCTTTAATTTTTTCTTTTTGTTTTTATTTTTTCAAGAAGGTGGTTGGAAGAATGAAGATTAGTTGATTTTAAAATTCGAAGGATTTAAAATCAATCCTTGGATCTAATATAAAATGATGGATGGTAGAGATTAAATGGAGGGAGAAAAGGAAGGGGATTGATTTGGGAATGAAAAAAAAGATGAGAATGAAAGTCAAATTTGACTTGGGATGCCACATGTCATAATTTCGTTGAATTGTATTTGATCCCACATTTCTCATTTTTTTTTTTCTTTTTCATCTACCACATATCAGCTTTCAGTTAGTCCATGCTTGCTACGTCATTGACTATGTCGATATTTCAAATTTTTTTCTACTTGTAATTTTTTCTGTTGAACTCCAATTTGAGTGATTCAAGGTGCATTGAAATTGTCTCTTTGAGCTTTATGCTACAAACACTTTAAAACACTAAAATCATTAGTAAATAAATATTTATTATCATCAAAACATATGATATATAGTAAAGTTCATAAAACCAACCGTTTTGATGTATGTGCAAGTTTGGTCTTAAAAAAAATAATCGGAGAGATATGTTGACACATTATAGCAATTGGAGAAGTTAGAAAAATTAGCAATGGAAGTATTTGTTATTATGTTTGACCTTCATGTTTTATTTATACTTGTATATATATATTTATAGACACACACATAGGATTGAGCATTGGTGAGAAAAGTGACTAAATACTTGAATTAGATATAATATATTTGCATTTTTATATTTGTCAATAGTTGCACACTTTTTTTTTTTTAATACAATAATTTTATTCTTTAAAAATATACAACAACATAGTGTATTTGTGTTTATTTTTTCATTTATTAATAGTTTCACATTTTTTGAGCATATACATTGTATATGGTACTTGCAATATACAAAAGTGTAATTTCTTTCTTACATTTATAAGCATTTTCACCTTTTTTTTTAATTAATTTATTATTATTATTTTTTTTACAAAATTCATTTTGATAGGTTGCTCTACTTTTCTATAGGGGTGTTCAAATAACCCGACAATCCGAACAACCCGGACTATCCAACCCAAAATATAAGGGTTGAGTTGGGTTAGTTTTGTTCTTGGGTTGAATTGGGTTCTACTTTTTCTGTTTTTGCTCGGTTGGGTTGGGTCGTGAGTTGGCTAAAAAATAATTTGGGTTGACCTAACCTACCCCGAATTTTATATATATTAATAATATATATACATCTTTGTTTAAAGTTTGATACTTTGTATTGATTAATTTGTGATTTTTTAATATTTTTCTTTTAAAATTGTTATGATATTTGTCTTTATTAAAGTTTGCCATAAATATCATAGATATTTGGTGTTTAGTATTTGAATTTTATGACATTTTATTTATAAGTCATGTGTTGTATATAAATTTACATATTTTTAATTAAAAAGAAAAAATAAGATATAATCCGACAATCCAACCGAACCGAACCCGAATTTTAAGGGTTGCGTTGGGTTGGGTTGGAGACTTTATTTGGGTTATTTGGGTTGCCAACCCAAATTTTTGGGCTAGTCCTAAAAACATCTCCAACCCAACCCATATACACCCCTACTTTTCTCATTATATAGTTGGTTTCAATGCAATAATTTTGCTTAAGAAACCCTAAAGTTGGTTGGCAATAAAGGAAAATGTTTGTAGGGGAGGAAAGACATTTTAAAGCCTAGCATAGATGGAGGATGAAGTTTTAAACGAGTAAATTTAAAATCGATCTTGTTTACCATCTTATAAATAGAAAAAATCACAAAAAATATTTACATTTTATAACAAAAAAATAAAAACTCCAAATAAAATTGTTTTTTAAATTTCAATAATTGATTAGATACGTATCTTATTTATTTTCTATCTAATAATTACATCGATATTTAATTATTCTTTAAAATGTTCCATCATGAGATTATGTTAGTTTGAATCTAAAATGTTAGATTAGAAAATCTTTTGATTTGATATAATACGTAACTATTTCAAAAGAGGTATTTTAGTTAAGTTAATATTTATAAAATTATGTCATCTTTTAGGACTATTTAGATAATTGCGTGAGATCTTACTTCTGTGACTACTCGACAAGATCTCCTTAAAGTCTCATCGAGTAGTCTATTCTAAAATAAAAAAGAATCCCCGTCATTTTAACGATGTACCTCAATATGAGAGCCTTTCTTTTCTTGACTTAATTGAGTGCAAACATACCAAACCTGTGCTTTATTTAGGCTAAAATTATCCACAAAGGGATGGTTTAATTTGATTAGGGCTTTTTTGCAGATGACATAACTTATAAAGTTTTCAAATAAGGAGAAGGGGAAAGGGAAAATGTGAGGCACATTTGAAAAAGTAGCGACAAAAGAAAAGCATTTACCTCCAATGAAACTTTATAGGATTATTTATTTTCCCCACTTTTCGGCTGCATAAAGATAAATTTTGAAAAATAAAAGGCGAAAAAAATAAGAGCGTGTCCATTGCTTTTGAAAAGGCTTATCAAGTGGCTAGTTTTCTTCCATTTTCTATCTCTATTATCAATGTCACTTTGAGTCAGATGGGTAATTGGATATTGGGATGTTTTGAAATATAGCTAAATGACAAATTTAATGAAATACGACAAACGTAGTATAAAATAACCATCGTGATCGAAGTTTATTAATGATAGACTTCTATTGTTAATAGACTAAGTCATAATAGTGTATCAGTGATAGAAGTCTATCACTTACAGACTGCTTCGACTAATGGATAATAATCTATCTATTTCTTTAAAATACATGTGAATGTTTCTTTTTTTCTTTTTCTTTTTCTTTTTTTTTTTTCTCTTTATCCTATAGTAATAAACACACTTTAAGTAAGTGTTGGCTTGCAATGTAATTAGATAATCAAAATCAAACTAAAAGTTTAAAATTTATAGAACTTAGTACTGCTATCATGGATAGAAATCTATTAATGATAATCACTTATATACTTATATCAAACGTGCATAAAATTTAATCATCGAAGTCTATCACTGATAGAATTCTGTTGTTTATAGATTCTATCCAAAAGTTCTATCAAACACAAAATTTCACAAATTTAAAATTTTCGTAGAAGTTTTAAAAATTAAGAATCTATTTTACACATCTTTTAAAGTTTTCAAACTTGTTAAGCGACCTATTAAAAATAATAAATAAACAAATATTGTATATTTCTTGTAAAATAAAGAGAGAGAAAAAAAGATGACTAACTCACTGATAGAGTTATTGATAGGATTATCTATGTGCTGCTCAAATGAGAAAAACACGAAGGAGAATCGCTTGTGATTCTGAAGAACATAGAGGGTCATTTTTGTGATTGAAATTTTTGCTATATTTACAATTTTAAAAAACCATTGCTAAATTTGCCTATACCTTATTTTCAAATTGACATTCATAATTTATGCTTGGTGCTTCTCTAAATTTTCAGATTCTTTATTATTTGCAGTGTTATGTTCGTATTTAAGACTTGTTATATTGCTGTACCCAATATGTGGACATGGATGCTTTACACTCATCTTTTTAAGAGGTCCTCGATCACCTTTATGGGTTCAAGGGGTGTTTGACCTAGGTGTCAATCAGTTGGTCCTTGCACAACATCCAAATTCAAGCGTGTGTGGTAAAAGGGTTATACTTCCACCACCTCCACCCTTTGGAGTTACCTCTAGCATACCTTGATATTTATACCTTTAAGACATTGCTTAATTCTCCAATGTGGGACAACATTCTCCCAATTTCTTTTAACTTTTGCTATAGGCCTAAACCCAAGAGTCATTTCCAACAATCCCCCACAAATGACTGTTATAGCAAAATTAAAATAAAACAAATTATTTGAAGAAACTATTCTGAGCAAAGATAGGAGATCAAACTTAAACACCAATATCTAACAATTTGACTTGATGCATAGTGAAGTAAGGTAACAACTTCTTTAGAGAAGAGTTACCTCTTGAACTTTCAAAACATTGGTTGAGACCCTTATAACACGTTTTACTCCTAGAGTTTTTCTTGATTCTACGGAATAGAGTGTTCTAATAAAAGCCATGCACATAAACCTCGGGTCACCGTGAAAACTCTAGAAAGAGACCCTTAAACTCTTTCATGGAAGACGACCACACTTTCACTATTAGGTAAAATGTTTCATCATGTCTGTGAGAGACAAACCACTCAAAGACCTCCTAGGAAAATGGCTATGGACCATCAAGTTTATCGCAATAGACCACCCAAATAAGGGCTATGGCATGTTCGCTGAGGATTTTAAAATTATTTTCCTTGTTAGTCCTTTGATTAAAGGATCAGCTAGATTCCTCTCAGACCTCACAATCCAAGGAGGTAACTCCTCATTTTAATAACTGTTTCACTGCTCCATGTCTGAGACAGATATGCCTCCTTTTCCCATTATATGCACTATTCTTGGCAATTCCTATGGCAGCTTGTAAATCACAGTGTATTGAGACTGGTATTGATGCCTCTCACAATGATATATCTTCTAGTAGGCTTCTAAGCCATTCATACTGATGGCCCTCATAATGGTACATCTCCCAGTAGGCTTCTAAGCCATTCATACCGATGTCTTGCTAATTCTAGAGCAATAAATTCATACTTCCATGAAATAGCTCATCTATCCAATAAGAGCACATATCCACTAGTAAAACTTATTTACTACCATTCTATATGGAAAAATATATATTAAAATGCAAACAATAATCTACTGTACCATTAAGATACCTTAATAAACGACAAAAATCAATCAAATGATCATTATCAGGATTGTGTATATCTACTTAATCTTCTCACAACATATGCAATAATAAGTCTAATATAGTTCATAAAAAACATTATACTTCCTATAATCTTTGCATATTCAGATCGAGAAACACTATCTTCCTTATTTTTCTTAAGACTCATACTAGTATCATATGGTGTTCTTACAGGAGTGTCATCAAACTATCAAATCTCTTTAAAAAAATTTAACGTGTGATTGACATACAGAAAATCCACTTTCAATAACACCAAACATCACATTAGCTTCACATAAATCATTCATTTCAAATTGTGAGGACATAAATAACTTAGCATTACTTACATCTATGTTTGTATCAAATATCATTATATCATCAATATACAAATAGATAACCACACAATCAACTCAAATAAATTTGAGTAAACACAAGTATTTTACAAGTGCTATCAAGGCTTTGTAGCATCTATTTCAAATATTTTAGTCATATAAGAATATGCATCAAGACATTTGAAGATCCATTTAAACCTAACTGGTTTGTTTCCGTTAAAAAATTATACGAAATCCAAAATTCATAATATCTCTTCATAAGTCGCTAAATAATATAACAACCATAAATTGTCAATCTTCATTTTCTCTTTTCAAGATTCTAGACATGCATACTTTTAATCAGTTGAAATTATATATTACCTATGATCATCTCCTTATCTAACAAATGTGATGATCATCTCCTTATCTAACAAGTATTGGACTTTGGTAGCATTCCCAACATTACATTCCTCCCATCGAACAAAGGACCACCGAGCCTCCCCTCAAATAGTCATTCATTCGTCTAACTCTTATCTAGACTAACTCATCTTCACTAGAGTACACTGTTTATCTGATAGAGTTTAACCATAGATCACACTATGACCTACTTTTAAGGCTCTAGTAAATCCTTGTTCAACACCGAAGGATTATACAAACATAGCTAAACTAGGGGTATGACTATAATACCACTTGTTAGGAATAACAAGCCTCTAAATATCTCCATTGTGGTATGATATTGTCTAGTTTTACATAAACCCTCATGACTTTGCTTTTGGTTCCACCTCAAAAGGAATCATATCTATGGAGATAATCCTCACTTACATACCCATCAATATCTGGAAAAAAAAATAATAAAATATTACACATTGTATAGCAAGACAATATCACAAACTACCATCAATTCTACTAGCTTCTACATAAAATGATGGAATACCCCTACTATAAGCAAGCTAGGTGATAATCAAAATAATGTTAATAGCCAAACATGACAATTTATGACATAAATTTTGTCAAGTATAATAGACATAGAATATTATTTCCATTCATGCTAACATGCTAATTAGACATGCTTAAGTAGATCTAATAGCATGTCAAAGCAATACAATAACAATAACAATACTATTTTCTTATCACATAAGTCGTGAGATAATTTAATACGCGTAAAATATTCAAATGTATCATAGCATAGTCATATATCTTGAAATACTTTTGAAATTAAGAAGCACTAACAACAAGATAGCTCTCTTTGGTCCTTAAGCTAACCAACTTCCTATTCCAATATCAACTAGCTCTAATCGGCCCTCACTTAAACCAAGACAACCTCCCCCATCGCAAGGCATGGTTGGCCGCATGACAAGGCTGGGTGCATGGTGCTAGACGCGCTACAACTCTGGGAGCAGGCATCGGGCATGGCCTTGGGACACGCACACAAGGCAACTGGGCGAGCAACAGCCCACATACAGGATATGCGCTAAGCAAGCAATGCACTGAGGCTAGGTGTCATGTACTATGAGCGTATGCTGAGCTAGTAGGCGTTGGACATGCCTCTGTCCACTCAACAAGCTAGCACTGGCACTCAAGACACTCGGTGACCATAAGGTTGGCGTGCACTCAACACCTGATGCGTGTAGTCTGATGATGACAACCCAAACTCTCTGCACACCTTCATCAACTTGCAATAGACAACCTTTGGCCTTCCTTTTCAAATTCAAGCCGGCAGCCTTCTTCAACCTTGTTTTTAATTATTTTCCCAGCACTTAAAACATCATTTCCAGTCCACATTAAATCAAACTTCCTTCATAAAACTTGTTAAGCATCATCTTAAGAAACTTACCTCCAAATTTGGGCTTCTAACTCCTTCCGAAGAGCTCAAAATCTCTCAAAACCTTTAACTTGCTCTGATTTCTCTAAACCTCAGACCTTCCTCGAGTTTTCTTCAATGCCATTCCTTTGCTCACTCCTTCCATGAATAACTTGTCTTTAACTCATAGTTCCCTTAGGTCATGCATCTGCCAGCCCTCAACTTGACTACCTCTCCCTATCAAACCTTTGCCTCATGGCTTCCAATGCATGGCTAACCTCGATCACCTTGATCTTCCACGCATGCTCCTTCAACACCCGCGCATGCTAGCTTGGCCAACACTCCATACTAAGTCTAGTCCTCATGCATCCTTTGCTCAGCTATGCCTTCTTTGCTCAGCTCACCAAGCAAGGCTCTCAACATGCCACACACCTTATCAACACATACTCACCTTTCTTTTCTTTGCAAGCCTATGCCTTTCTTCCCACGACCAACACTTAAAATTCTCTAAATACCTAAAGTCAACACATATATCCAAGCTTAACTCCTCTAAGTACCTTATGCCTGGCTTCTCTCAAGCTACCTTAACTTAGAAAAACTCTTAAGGAAAAAGTTTTAGGGCTTACAACAGGTTAGCACCAAGGTGCCCTACCAAGCTGCGGTGTGACTCTATTCATAGAAGCAGTTGGTGTAGAGAAAATCTTCTAGTACCACGATGCTACACAAGAGCGTTGTAATGTTATTCTAGTGCAACATGACACTAGGCTGCATTTTAGGGAAATTCTGTAACTTTGGAAAGCTTTTTCATATTTAATCCAGGGCTTTTGCCCAACCAAAATTATCAAATTTTGGAGTTTTAGAGACCTAGAGAAAGTGTTTGGAGTAGAGTATCGAAGTCCTTGATGCAAGAGTCGATTGGAGAGTGTTGGAAAGTTAATTCCATCACAAAAAAGAGCTCAAAATGTAGGAATATGCCTTCTTTCGCTTTGGTATCTTGAATTATTTTCTGTACTTTTGCCTTCTAATCCTATTTCTGTCTATGGCAGCATGTGATAGCACTGAAAATGTGCTATCTTCCTCTACTTAATTTGGGTCATTATCTAAATTAATGTGCTTAATCAATGATTTTATAAATCTTGGGATTTTAAGAGGTAGAACAAATCGTTTGAGACAAACAGTGCTAAAATAAACAAAATTGAAGCATAATTACATAAAGGGAGAAAGAAGGCAGTAGAACTATGAGAATGCCCCTGAGGACGACAGCATAGCGACACTGTGCCCGATGCATTTTCTCAAGAGTTTCAATTTTGTAAAGTTGAAAGAGTGTCGCGATGCTTTGAACATAGAAGGAGCAAGCGCGTGCGCCGAAGCACCGCTGCGCTGCACATAGTGTAGCGCTACACTTCAACAAAGGGGTTCTCAGTCCCATAGTGGCACAGGGCCACGACGCCAATGCGAGTTTATAAAGTAAAAAATTATTCTGATTTGAAGAGGGAGCAGATCGTTTTCCTCTTCCAGACCTATGTTCTTCTCCTCTCCACTGTGAACACTAATTTTTAACAATTTTAGTCATCTTAGAGCTTAATTTCTTATAATTGAAGGATGATTAAAGACTAAGGTAGCTCTTCTAGCTTGGATTTGATAGTTCTCCTGTTTCTTAGATTATTTGTAAGATTTGTTCTTCATTTTACATTGATTAAACTCTTGTTTAAGGACATCTACTCTGAGTCCTCTGATTATGAATGATATTTTCATGTACTAATTGACAACCAATGCTTATTTATGTGATTTCATGCTTAGATCTATCCTTGATTAAGGTAATAAATCGTAGGTAGAAAAATATGAGATTAACTTACTTAAGTGTTGTTAGTGGGGTATAGTGTATGACCTAGTTTATTGTAATTTTGTACTTTATTTGTATTTTACATTAGGCTCCCTAAGCTTTAGGACAAGTGGGAGATTGTTGGAATTGGTGCCCTAAATCTCCTCGTCTTGTAGTTTGTAAACTTTGTATAAACATATTGTTATTAATAAAATATGTGTTATTTTATAAGCATATACTCAATCTAATAAACTAAGATCCTATATTATTTTACGTAATTTAAACAAGTGTGTAGAGACATACAAGTGGATCTTGTTTAAATAATAACTTAAGTGGTCTGTAGTAGATAGATAAGGCTGGGTATCTTATCTTGGTGACACTACGGATATGGCCAACTTTGTAGGTGTTACAAGTGTTGTAAAGTGCTACAAATGATTTGATCCTGATCATTCATGTAAAGACATGTGAGCGAGGGTATCCTATACAAAGAGTTTGTATAAGATCGGACCATGAAATGATTAGTCTCTTTATATAACGCCGTTAATAATGGAGACTTACATTTCACTAGGAGGACCATAGGTGACATGACCTGAATCCTGAGTGAGTTGTGAACTCTTGCTCATGAAGGTGGTAATTTGATTTGTATAGGTGAGAGTGGCCTGATTGTCAACTCAATAAGCTTATCATTTTGGGGATTCGTCTGACTGGGGAGCTGGGAACACAGCTACACGAGACGAAATTCACTCCTTCCCCAATGCAGGTGCAAGTAGATAAATTGCTCCCTTAAGAGCTAATTCTGGGGCTTGAACATAGTGGCCACACCCTCTCCTAGCCCGAGAGGGACTTGGTCATAGTTAGACTATGACTTATTGTTCATTAGAGGAATTAGTGGTACTTAAAGAGTTATTATGAATGATCATCGCACTGTTGATTTGTTATATCCAATGGACACAAAAATATATCTGTAGTGTGAAGAGTGTAGCTGTTGGTCTTTAGTGGAATGATCGGAAATTAATGGATGTTGGGTAATTTAATTAAAGAGTTTAATTAATTATCCAAGTACCGTTGGAGCTTCAATCTACAGGTCCATAAGATTCCCTCTGTAGCTCAACAGTGATTTAATTGAGAACTATTTTTAGATTAATTTGAATTATTCAAATTAATTGAGGGAATTAATTATATATGATATAATTAATTAAATTAATTATATATGTGATATAATTAGTATACTGTATTTGATACATTATAATATAAGGTAATATGAGAGGAGTTTGAAATGATTCAAATACTAATTATATGAATGAGATTCATGTAATTAAATTTAATATAAATATGATTTATATTAAATACCATAAATAAGTTGAGAGAAATTAAATATTTGAATATGATTCAAATATTAATTATATGAATGAGATTCGTATAAGTGAATTTAATATAAATGTGATTTATATTAAATGCTATGTATTGTTGAGAGAAAATAAAATCGATAGGTTATATTGTATTTGATGCAATATAAAACTATAGACTATATGTTATATTTGATATAATATAGTGTGTATATATATAATAAAGTAGTTATATATATATATATATATTTATATATATATTTAATTAAAGGGAGGGAGTTACAACTCCCTCCCCCATTCTCCCACGTGGGTTGTGGAAGAATGAATGATCCTGATTCATCTTGTTCCACATTTCTCTCTGTGAGTTGTGTGTTATGGAAAAACTCTTTGCAAAAAAAAAAAAAAAAAAAAAGTGTACAGAAAAGAAGAGTTCTTCTCCTCCCTCTCCCCCTCTCTATCTTCTTCCCTCTTCTATAACCGTGAGGTAGAGCTCACATCTCCTGCCATTCTCAATCCCTAAGGAGAAGATAAGAGACTCCGTTTGGTGATACCCCTTTTGGAGAAAGAGATTTGTTTGAGGGAGTTCTTGAAGAAAATGTTCTTCAAAGATATGAATATTTTTCCTCTCCTTTTTCTTTAGAAATTAGCATGTCGTAGGTTAATTTAGAATGCATAATCCTTCTCTTCTTTATTCTATAATTCCGTAATTCTTTAAACTCTGTGAAAAAATGAAAATTGGGACGATCCCCGCTTTCTGCTGCAGAAACCTTCAATGGTTTTCCCTTCAAGTGTGACTTGCCCACTCTAAGTAATGCTTTAATCAATCTTATAGTAGAAGTCATATCGAATGAGATAATTAGTTGATGGAAATTAATTCGTTCATCCTAGCAATTTCCCTAAAGCTTAATGTGATTAGTCAATTTGTCTAGAGCGGATTTGTTTTCTATGCATTTTGATTAATTAGATAATTAGGACGACTAATTAGGATTCTAATTAATTTGGCTAGGCTTAAGAAAAAAATGTTTGATTTAGAGTTCGATGATCACTTAATCTAATTGAGGAAACAAAACATCAAACTTGAGCTAGATCTTTTCACTATTGAATTTCACAAATATCTCTCTCGCTCTCTTATTTACATTTAATTTTCATGTGAATTTATTTTCAATTACAACAATTCCAAACAAAAAACTCTCTTCGGTTACTATACTATAAACTTTTCGATTAAGGAATTG
The DNA here is from genome assembly GCF_027475165.1 of Benincasa hispida. NCBI lineage: Eukaryota > Viridiplantae > Streptophyta > Magnoliopsida > Cucurbitales > Cucurbitaceae > Benincasa > Benincasa hispida. Next base: position 49,809,062 of record NC_143489.1, on the reverse strand, counting down.
TTGTGATTCCATGTGGTTTGATTCCATACTTCACTTCACTATCTATTTTAAAGTAAGGCACAAATTTAATTTGATTTGGGTCATAGGGATTTTGACACCCGTGTTGGCTCGATCAAATTGGTGTTGTTGCTAGGGAGCCAATAGATTTGTCGATTATAAGACTTATAGTTTTCTTGCTTGATAATTCTCTTTCTCTTTTGATGCATGACCGACACTCCCGAGATCTAGATTATTGTACTTTGCAGAGATATACCGGGAGGAGAGGAGAATTAGAAGAGAAAGAAGGGTGTAAGTTGCACAAACCGATCACATCCATGTTGAAGACACACCTGAAGAATCTGAAGAAGAAAAGTCCAAAAAAGAAGTACAACCCATGGCCGACCAACCTAAGCACACTTTAAGACAGCTCGCCGCCTGAACACCACTTAGCAACCTTTATGCATTACTTACCCCACAACAACAGGTAAGTTTCAACTGGAATTTTCCTTTTATGGCCTTATTGGCGAAAACTTGCATAAACACCTTAAAGAGTTCCATTTGGTATGCGACGGGATGAGGCCTAATGGGATAAGTCAAGAACAATTGAACGTGTGGGCATTCCTGTTCTCCTTGAAGGACGAGGCGAAAATTTTTTTATACTAAGGCTTGTTGCATAATGCCAAAAGCAACATAGATGCTGCCGTCGAAGATGCCCTTGTGAACAAGACACCGAGCAAGGCGAAGAAGTTGATTGCAACAATGGCCGAAAGCTCCCAACTATTTGGAACCCGTGCCTCAGTGAGTATGAAATTTGCTTTGGAGGTAAGTGTGCTTAAGACTCAAATAGTTGATCTGATTGCTGTTGTAAAATAGATGGCTCAAGACAAGAAGAAACCCACACCGGTTTGTTAAGTTTGCTCAATGATTGATCATACATCCGATGTTTACCTTCACGTCCAACAAGGGACGACATTAGCAGAGGTGAACTATGCTGGTAACCAACCAGGAGGAAGGCAGTACAACTACAATAGATATGGAAACAAAGGGCCGTCTCAATCAAGTACTTCAGCAATTCCAGTGGAAGACATGGTGAAAATCCTAGCCAATTCGACTTTGTAGCTCAAATAGAGTTAAAAGGTATTTTAGCAAATAACCACCACACATATGTAGAGCATGGGCAATAAGATTTCTCGGCTTGCCACCTCTGTAAGTAGGTTGAAGAAGCAATCGGGAAAGCTTCCTTCCTAGCCTGAGCCAAATGTGCGCAATGTTAGTGTAATTTTGACGGTGAGCTACAATAGAGTCTCCCATTCTCCTGATCTTGAACCAGTGAATGAGCCAAAAATTTGAGAAAGAAGATGAATTTTAGGAAGCAGTCGACAAACAGACTAGTAAACAAGGGGTATGTTTCGATCCTCTATTGAATCTTAATGTTTATGTTCCTATTGCCTCATTCCTTAGCATGTTAGGTATTGCTAAAGGAGTTGCGTAGAAGGATGAGCTACATGTAGTCATATCTTCGGAGAATGATGGAAGCCCTAGTGCAAAGGGCAAGAGGTGGTAGGTTAAGGTTGAAGATATGCCTAAGAGTCAAGAAAGCCTAGTCATCTGCTCGGGTAACTTACAAGCAAAATGTGACGATCCAGGTACATTTTCCTTCCTTATTTGATAGGTAAGATGAAATTTGAGCATGCAATATTAATAGGATCAACTATTAATATCATTCTTGTATCTATGTACTCTGAGCTTCAGTCACATGTCTTGCATCCAACTGGTATATGGGTTCAATTACCAAACTGCTCATTAGTTAAACCTCTTAGGTTTATAAAAGATGTCTTGGTTAGGGTTAATAGTTTGGTCTTTCCTTTAGACTTTTACATCCAACTGGTAGAAGGTTATGGTTGAAGACATGCCCAAGAGTGAAGAAAGCCTAGTCATCTGCTTAGCTAACTTACAAAAAAAATGTGACAATCCAGTTACATTTTCTTACTTTATTTGATAGGTAAGATGAAACTTGAGCATGCAATGCTAGACTTGGGATCGACTATTAATATCATGCCTGTATCTGTGTACTCTGAACTTTAGTCACATCTCCTGCATCCAGCTAGTATATGGGTTCAGTTAGCAAACTGCTCATTATTTAAACCTCTTAGGTTTAAAAAAGATGTCTTGGTCAGGGTTAATAGTTTGGTCTTTCCTTCAGACTTTTACATTCTTGATATACATGAAAAAAATTACATTCCCCTTCAATTTATCATTTTTGTTAGGTCGACCTTTTTAAATGTCCGCTAAAGCTTCATTTGACATAGATAAGGGGTCCCTTTCAATTATGCATGAGAGATGGATTAAAAAGTTTTAGATTGCTAGCATCATTCCTTGTCCTATTATTCACAATTTTTGAAATTCTTCCTCTTAGGTTTATATTTTGAAGCTTAAAAAATATGAGCTTTGGCTTCGACGTCCAGTGAAGTTTATCTCCTTTTCTGTTACCCTCTTTTATATGAAGTTTCTATGCAAGGCTCTCCATGGATAACTCCTTTCACTTGTGCATGAGATAACATTTGAAGTCCTTTTAGGAAGGAGACAACATTTCAATCACAACAAAAAATTAGAATGACTCACTAATGTCCAATGCTTCACTTCGAAAATCACCATTGATAATTTGTAATTCTTCCCTTTGATTGACTACCAATTTGGTATCAACCATCTTGTAATCTAAGAATTTTCCCACAAGAAATTTCTTAGTACCAACATCTTCTAGCTTGTACTCCTTGTCTAATGCTACCTACCATAGTTTTGATGTATTGTAGGCATTGTAATACACATTATACAAAGTGTCCTCAAGACCACTAAATATATAATTACGACACAAGAAATTTGAACTCTTTCATGCTTGCTTTGTAGTTTTCATTTCAAGAGTTACAACTTCTGGTGGAGTAGTTGAGCAATCTTCCTTCAAAATGTGAGCAGGATTCAGTGTGGTGATAGAGAAGATCATCTTCTGTTGCCATCCTTTGAAGTTGTCTCCCTTGAACTTTTCTGGTTTTTCAGTATGAGATTTGACAATAAACAATTCCATCATGGCAGAAGTAGTGACATTGGTGGAGGAATTTGTAGCTATCAGTTTAAAAATTAATTTTCTTTAGATATTTGGGGAAAATGGTTTATATATAAAGACAATATTCACCCTGCATTGACTATAAGAAGACTACAATAATCGTCTCAACAGGATACAACGATTAACTTCTAAAGAACTGCAACCTTGAACTATTCGAATCTGGCAAGATCTTGGATACTTGATCTTAATTGAAGATAATATCAAAAGAAAGAAAGAAAGAAAGAAAGGTAAAAACTCTTCAATCTCGAATGGGATGCTCAAATGAAGAATTGAGTTACTATTTATAGGCTAGCAACTTAGTAACTCTTCAAAATACAAAATAAAATAAAATAAATACAAAAATTTATACACCTGTCAATTTTAATTCAGTTGAGTTGTTATTTGACAAAAATCAAACATAATTTATTCAAATAGAAGAAACTACAAATTTAACTTTCATACATGTTAATTTTGTACATGAAACATCATTTTTGTTTGAATTTTCAATCCAATTTGAAAGTTTCTAAACAATGTGTTGGGTTATATTGTCTTGTGTAGGCCCAATTAATCAAGATCAATCCTGAGTTGGTGAAGAAATGACTTAAGGAAAGCTATGCTTCTTCGAGAAAAGCTATCTCTGTTTTTCTCTCTTATTCGATAAGCACTGTTAAATCCTCGATATATAAATACTCGTTACTTGATGAGTTTCTGCTCGTTACTCAATAAATTTTTCTTCTTTCCTCGATGAGTTTCTATTCTTTCCCCGATGGAACTTGACGATTATTAATCTTTACTTGATCCTACTCGATGAGTATTAATCTTTACTCGAAGCAACTCGATGAGAGAAATTCTTGACTCGATGCTACTCGATGAAAGAAATTTATGACTCGATGCAACTCGATACTCTGAAAATGTTGTGATTTGATTGCAATATCGTTTTTTTTTATTTGTAGAGAAATAGATGAAGATTGAAAAAGAAGATAAAGAGAAGAAGAAGAAACACACAAAGTTACGTGGTTCGGCTAATAAGCCTATGTCCACGGGAAGGTTCTCTTTCTTTCTCAGTTGAGGATTGCTTACAACAGTTGTTGTTTACAGAAAAATAGAAAGACCGGGTAGATAGCTGGGGACATAGGGTGCGGGATGGAATTCACTCTTACTCGCTTTTAGAGATAGTAGAGAGATCGTTCCCTTAAGTGCTAACTTCAGGTATTGAACAAGGGGCCCTACCCTTTCAATGGCTCGAGAGGGACTCAGTTTGATGATCGCATCGAAAATCAATTTTTCATTAGAGGATCAGTGGGACTTAAGGAATAAGAGGTAATCACGGCGGTAAAACAGCCATTTGACCTAATCGTTATAACGAACAACCTGTGAAGGGTTAACTTACTAATCATGGTTATATCGAGTGGACATAATATATTTACAGTGAGGGGAGTGCAACTCTGGGCTTTAGTGGAGTAACCCAGTAGTTATCGAATGGGGGTTAATTCGGTGTAAAGAGTTTAGCCAATTAATCTCGGATTGTTGGAGCGCATGATCTGTAGGTCCACAAGGTCCCCCTACTAGCTCACAAATGGATTAGCCTTGAAGTAGCGTGATAAGTTAATTTGAAACATTCAAATTCGAATTAAGGGAATTAGTAATTATATATAATTACAAATTTAATTTTTTAATTAAACGAAATTTGAGAATCAATTAATATTTAAATATTATTTGAATATTAAATTCATGAATAGGGATTCATGATGGTAGAATTAGTGTTAAATTAATTTAATATTTGATATTAAATTAATTAGAATTAATTAAATTATTTAATTAATTATTTATTATTAATTTTATTAGAAAATTAATTTTGTAAAATTAATAAAGATTTCAATTTTGAAAATAAAAATTGATTTTAGAAATCAATTAGAAAATCAAAATTGAAAAAGAATAGAAAATGGAAAATCTGGAAAATCCCAAAAAGTGGGATTTCTCCACTTTCTATTCAACTAACTCACACACATTCCACCATATTTTTGAGTCAATCTTCCAAGCATGAGCTACAATACATGCAGCAACGGTGTTTGCATGATAGTCATGCAGTAAATAAAGAAGATTGAAGTAGAAATCGGGCATGCAGTTGGGTTGATTTTAGCAAAAAATCTCTCTAGGTTGAAGAGGAGTCTTCAGCTGATAAACCAGTGATCTTCTTCTTCTTCTTCTTTTTCCTTAATTCAAGCTTATTTGAGTCTTCCAACTCAATCTAAGGCACAAAGAGGATAGTAGGGAAGCCTTGTGGTGGTTCACATGCTGATTTCAAGGAGATTGTTGCTGAGATTTGAGAATCAAGTATTTCTTCAAAGGTATGTCATGAAACCATCTTATTAGTTTATGAGCATGCTTAATTGAAAGCCAAAATTAATGAATTAGAATGCTTAATGATATGTTTTTCTTCCGCTGTGTGTTTTCTAATTCTAACACTGGAGAGAAAATCTCTAAGTATTCTATTCCTTCCCTTTGTGTAAACCCCCTTGCAATCAACCTTTCCTTATACTTAGGTTTCTGATCACAGGATGCACCTTCTTTGAGTTTGAAAACCCATTTGGAAGCTATTGGTTTATAACCCTTAGGCAGAGGAGCTAAAGACCAAGTATCATTCACATTAGTGAATGCATTTCCTCATTCATGGCTTCTAGTAAATTCCTTGCATTAGAACAACTTATTGCTTCTTCAAAAGTGGTTGGTTCTTGGTCAGTAGGAGCCACAACAACATTTAGAACTAAATTCATATAGTTCATTTTAGTATACCTTGCTAGAGGGGTAATGGTTCTCCTTTGTCTATCCCTGGCTAAGGCATACTGACTCAAGTCTTGCTGCTGATTAACAGTCTCCTCTTAATCCCTTGCTTCTTCCTCAACTTCTCCTATGTCACTAGGTAGGTTAGGTTATATTGGTTGCATAGTAGTTAACTCCACCTCAATTCTTGTGGTAGATATCTTAGCTCCATCCTCAAGCCTCTTCTCCTTTTGCATAAACATCTTCTCTTCTCTAAAGGTGATGTCTCTACTAATTATGAACTTCCTCTCTACTGGATGCCACATTTTAAATCCTTTTGATTCCCTCTGTAAAGCCTACAAACATGCACTTAGCAAGTCTGGCCTTCAACTTTCCCTTATTTTTGTGAACAAATCCTACACACCCAAAAAACTTAAGGTTTCTAGATTAGGAGGATGATTGATCCACTTATCCTCAGGAGTAAACAACTCTAGAGAGTAGGGGCGCCTATTCAAGGTGTAAATAGTGTAGGCTGCAACTTCTGCCCAAAAGTTTTCTTTTAGGATAGCATCAGAGAGCGAACATCTTACCCTTTCCATCATACTTTTGTTTAACCTCTCAGCAACTCCATTCTGTTGAGGTGTATACCTCATAGTCCTATGCCTAGCTATACCATTCTCACTACAGTATTTTTCAAAGTCCTCATTGATGGAACATAAAGAACGCATACACAGCGGAAGTGATGAAATGAAAAACATTCTAATTGCAACAAAAACAAGAATAAGCATGCAAAAGGGATAGAAAATACAACCTTTGAAAACTCCACCGCAAGCTTCCTCTCCCGTGCACAAACAACACCACCAACGGTAAATCTCTGCTATTCTTCAATTGAAGAACACGGTTGTAGGACTGTTTTGTTAGTAAAAATAAGGGAATTTCACTATAAAAAGAAGGACAGTAGAGGAAAGTTGAGGTGGAAGAATTTAGGTCAAAAGTTGTGGAAGCATTAGTCTTGCAAATTTAAAAAACAAAGCCTTTAGTAGAGAAAATACATGTAAAATCTCATTTTGCTTGTCTTCCACCTCAAACTTCACTAGCATGTAAACTCTAATTGTCAAGCTTGGGAAATGCCACTTCCAAGTCCACTTAGTGGAAAAATCCAACAATTGGATTTTTCAACTAACTAATTTTTTATTAAAAAAAATACAATTTTAAAATTTTAGAAAATATTTAATTCAAAATCATTTCAATTAAATAAAATAAAAAAATTTAATATCACATATTAAATTGTCTTTGATACCTAACTTTGATTAATCACATTAATCAAGTTTTAGAAAACACTTTCATGCTAATGATCAAGTATACTCTAAAAAATAATAAATTAAAAAACTAATTATTTAATCGTAAGTTATATCTCATATAAAATATATTTTTCCCTAAAACCTGAATTTGAACATTTCAAATTCTTACTTCACCTAGTTCTTCAATTTTGTCCATATTGAGCTAGCAAGGAGACTCGATGGACCTACAAATCATGGGCTTAAAGGATCCGAGACTGACCGATCAAACTCTTTAACCTAGTTAATCAACATTCATTAACTAGCAGAACTGTCCACTATAACCTGTAGTTGTTGTCCCCTCACTATAGATATATTATGTGTCCATTTGATATAACCGTCATCAATAAGTTGATCATTCACAGGTTGTTTGTAACCTCATCTAGGTCAAATACTGAAATACCCCTGAGTTACATCTTTTTTTCTTAAGTACCTCTGTTCATTTAATGAACAATTGATTTATGATCATAATCACTACCCTTCAGGCCAACGAGAGGATGGGGCCCCTTGTTGAAGACTTAGGATCAGCCCTTAAGGGAACAACCTTTCTACTATCCTTAAAATGGGTAGGAGTGAAGTCCATCTTACAAATTCTATGTTTCCAGCCATTTACCCGATCTTATCCCAAAAATGGGAGGCATAATGAGTAGCGATGTTGGGCTTACCCTCACCTATGCAGATCAAGGGCAATCTCGAATAAATAGGAGTTCATAGACAGCTCAAGATTCAGATCAAGTTATCTAGGTCATCAAGAAGTGAAATAAATCAGTGTTAATAGTAAACGATGTTAACACGTAATAGTGATTATTTCGTGATCTATCTTACTCAATCTCATCGTGTAAAACACCCCCACTCACATGTCTCTACATGAACGAACTGATCACATCGTTTATGAAACTTTACAATATTTGTAACAATCATAAAGCGGGTTGCATTCAATAGTATCTCCAGAAAAAGGTACCCAACCTAATCCAAGTACTATAGACAGTTTAGGCTATTTACTCGAACTTGATCAAGTTTATGTCTCCACATAAAGTCCATGTATTCATGACAATAGCCAAGGGTTCGTAGTTTATTAGATTTAGAGTTATTAAACATTCAACAACACTTGTCTGAATAAACTTCAGATATGTTTATTGTTTACAAAATTATGAGTTTTAGGACACATAACCCAACAAACTTCCACTTGGACTAAAACTTCTAGTGGGTTACAAGAAAGTTGAATGTTGTGAGAGAAAAATAAATACAATAAACTAGGGCATTCCATACCCACCATTTCTCCCACTTACCTTATTTATTCTACCTGTAGTCCTAAACTCTTCAGGTGACCCTCGAAAATCTTAGCCGGGAGGGCCTTTGTAAACGGATCAACAATATTGTCCTCAGACGCTATTTGTCTCACAATAATGTCTTCTTTAGCACAAGCTCTCTGATGAGATGATATTTACGCTCAATATGTTTTCTGCGCTTATGGCTTCTAGGTTCTTTGGAGTTTGCTACTGCCCCACTATTGTCACAATACAAAGTTATTGGTAGACGCATGTCTGGAACAACTTCCAGATCATTTAGGAAATTCCTAAGCCATACTGCTTCCTTGACTGCTTCACAAGTAGCAACATATCCTACTTCCATTGGAGTCTGCAATTCAGCTCTACTTAATACTTCTCCATTTACAGTGAACACCGATCCTGAAGTAGATCTTATAGAGTCTATATCTGTCTAAAAATTAGAGTCAGTATATCCCGTAAGGATCAAATCCTTATTTCCATATAAGAGAACGTAGTACCTCGTTCTCCTAAGATACTTGAGGTTATTCTTAACAATAGTCCAATGTTCATAACCAGGATTAGACTGATACCTACTGACAATCCCTACTGCAAAGCATATGCCTGGACGAGTACATAACATTACATACATTCGACTTCCGACTACTGATGCATAGAGAACCCGTCTCATATCCTCAACTTCTTGAGGTGTCTTATGACATTGTTCCTTTGACAAATGTATTCCATTCCTAAACGGTAAAAGACCTCTTTTGGAATCTTACATCTTAAACCTAGACAACATCTTGTCTATATAAGATGTTTAACATATGGCTAGCGTTCTGTTCTTTCGGTTTTGAACTATTTGAATCCCAAGAACATACTGCTCCTCTCCCAGATCTTTCATCTAAAATTGGGTTGTTGGAAAATTTTTAATGTTAGTTCGGTATCCTACATTATTCCCAATAAGTGGGATATCATCTACATACAAAACTAGCAATGCTACAGTGGAGTTGATGATCTTTTGTATACACACGATTCATCAATGTTCTTTTCAAAGAAATTAGATTTGACTGCGGTATCAAATCTTATATTCCAGGATCTGGATGCCTGTTTCAGTCCATAAATAGTTCTTTTAAGTTAGCAAACCTTTTGTTTCTGACCCTATTCAATGATCCCTTCTGATTGGACCATATAAATACTCTTTTCAAGATCTCCATTTAGAAAGGTAGTCTTGACATTCATTTGACAAATTTCATAATTATAAAAAGTGGCAATGGAAAAGAGTATCCTGATTGATTTGATCATAGCAACAGGTGAGAAGGTTTCTTCATAGTCCACCCCGTCAACCTGGGTATAACCCTTTGCTACTAATCGGCCTTTATAGGTCTGTACCTTCCCCTATGGTCTCTTTTACGCTTGTAAATGCACTTACAACCGATAGGTCTTACCTCATCAGGTTTCTCTACAATTTCCCATACTGAATTAAAGTACATAGACTCTATTTTAAAGTCCATGGCTTTGATCCACTAATCTTGATCAACATCATCCATTGCCTGCTTATATGTTAATGGATCCTCTAAGCCACCATCAGGTATGTTGACTTCGATTTCAGTTAAACCCATATAGCGGTCAGGTTGTCTCACAACCCTCCCACTACATCGAGGCTCTTTCAACATTGAGTAGGATGTGATGGACCAGACGTCCTTGATCTATCTACAACTCTTGTTGTTGAGCAAGGTTGATCAACAACTTTTATTGATTCATCTGTAGCATTATTTGAAATCTCTTCCAATACTAGTTTACTGCGGGGTTTATGATCTCGACTGTGGTCTTCCTCTAGAAATATGGCATTTTTTGATATAATTACCTTATCATCCTGAGGATCATAAACTTGACCACCTCTCGTTCCTTTAGGGTAACCTACAAACAGGTATAATTTTGAACAATGTTCCAATTTCTTAGGATTTTACACCAACATGTGTGCCAGAAACCCTATATCCGAAAATGACGTAAACTAGCTTTATGTCCTGTCCATAACTCATAAGGTGTTTCTGAAACACTCTTAGAGGGAACGTTATTCAAAATGTAAGCTGAAGTCTCTATTGCATACCTCCAGGACGAGTTAGGTAACTGAGCATAACTCATCGTGGATCGAACCATGTCTAACAAGGTTCTGTTTCACCGTTCAGATACACTATTCTGCTGAGGTGTTCCTGATACAGAGAGTTATGACTGAATCTTGTGTTCTATCATATAGTCCGGGAATTTCATGTCCAAATACTCCCCACCTCGACCTGATCGAATTATCTTAATAGATTTACCTAATTGGTTCTCAACCTCGGTCTTAAATTCCTTGAATTTTTCAAGAGCTTTAGACTTAAAATGAATTAGGTAAATGTAATCGTACCTAGAATAATCATCTATAAAGCTAATGAAATATTCATAACCTTCCCGTGCTTTAACATTCATCAGTCGACAGTGGTTCAAATGCATGAGCTTTAAGGTTTCTTTGGCTCGAAGACCTTTTCCAGAAAAATATTTTTTTTTTGCCATTTTTCCTTCGAGACATGACTCATATGGCGGTAAAGACACATCTTCTAACTTGTTTAGAAGTCCACTTTTAGTCAATCTCTTAATCCTATTGAGATTAATGTGGCCAAGCCTCAAGTGTTAAAGATGGGTATTCTGAGAAATGCGTTGCCTTTTTCTTTGAGTTTCAGCTGTTTTAAACATTTTTTTGTTATATACAGCTTCAACTTTAGATGGTTTTAACTTATATAAGTCACTTTCTAAGTTTGCATAACATATTTGTACACCTCTTTTTGTAATGAATGCTTCATTAAGACAAAAATTTACTCTGTACAAATCTTCCAATAAACAGGAAATAGATATCAAATTTCTTTTACAAGAACATACATAAAGAACATTTTCTAAATACATATATCTATTTCAAAAAGTTAACTTAACAGCTCCCACTGCTTTTGATGAGATACGCTCCCCTCATCCAACCCGTATATTAATCTTATCATCTTCAAGCTGCCTCCAGAAACTAGTTTCCTATATGATTAGTGGCCTCTGAATCCAATATCTAGGTAGAATCTTTATTCTCCACTATACATGTTTCAATAATCAGTAAATCTAATTACCTTGTCTTTCTTTTTTAGCTTTCTTCTCGACAAGATATTTAGGGAAATTTCTTTTCCAGTGCCTATTTTCAATGAAATGGAAACATTTTCCTTCGGCAACTTTCTTTTTACCTTTTTGTGCACTTGGAGTCGTCCCCTTCCCAGTTTCCTTCTTTTTCTTTTGAATACCTCTATTCTTGGAGAAAGAAGGGCCAGATTTACTCCCAGAAGACGAAATTTTCTGGGTTTTCCTCTTTGAAGTGGAAGCAACATTTGCTTCTGCCTCTGAACCTTTATTTTTCAATAAAGATTCGTAAATCTGGAGTTTATTGAGAAGAATCGTCAAGTTATACTCAATCTTATTCATCATTGCATTCGTTTTGAATTGAAAAAGCTCTTTGGAAAAGACTGCATGATGAATCCAACTTGACTCTTCTCATTCATGACGGATCCGTTCACTTATTCAATATTGAAGTGAACCATTATGTTCAAAACATGTTCCCTTACAGACGATCCTTCCTTCATTCTGTAGTTGTAAACGAATTTAATTGCATCATGTATGGAAGATGTGAACGGTTGTCCAAGCAGACCCTGCAAAGAGTCCATGATCTCTCTTGCACTAGCTAACCTCTCGTGTTTCTTAGATAGTACATCAGATATACTGGCAAAATATAAACTCGAGCGTTCTCATTAGCTTTGACCCATCCATCATACGCATCCCGAACTATTTGGTTTGCGGTGGACTAGAGGATGGAGGACACTTCTCCGTTAAAGAATCGGAGACCATCTATTACTAGTATCGTATTTATGTTCGACTTCCATGTTTCGTAATTATCGCTGTTAAGTTTTTCAGAAGCTAGCTATCAAACCCCCTCCCAGACTATTCTCTAAGCCTAGGAAAGGATATGACTGCAGAAGTTATCAATCCCTTTTGCTGACACTTATTGCCTAATAACTCTAGCGGAAAATAATAATTTGATATCAACATGCAATCTCATACATAGCGGATGCCTCTATGGCTAAAAACAACATTAAGTTCACACAAAACATTTACAGAGATTACATTACTGGTTTCATAAGTCCCGATACCCAAAACCTTAGCCCCTATATGAACAACTATAACATGTGTACAATATTTTCTGTAACCACCTAGCAGACGGGTTACAATAACTTTTGTCCTTGAGTGGTATAGTAGATGCAGAGCTACCTCCTGAGGATTTGACCTCTACCTAGGGGAAAGAAAAACATTTGAAAACAAGGTGAGCTTGCTAGCCCAATGGGTGACTTAAGAAAGAAAATTGATTCTCATGCATAAGTCTCAATAAAGAAATCAAACTGAAATATAAATCTCTACAGTAACCTTGTACTGCAATATAAACATTTTCCAAGTATAAAGCATACAAAGACGTTTTCATCATAAAACATTAATTGTTCCTTAGTCGAGAATAACCCTGCTGTGGTTAAATCCCAACGTCAACTGCTAGTCAAGAGAAAACCCTTTTGCTCAATCTTTAACTTTAACTATCTATGTGCACGGGGTTATTACTAAGTACCATCATACCTTAGGTACTTTTGCTCAGATACCTTCTCAAAATGTCCCTCAGTATTGAGGTACTCGAATACCTTCTCAAATGTCCATCGGTATCGAGTTTCAAGTAAAACTAGTCATACTATGACTTTCTCTTTAAAGCATGTAAATCAATATGCATAGAAAACATGTCTTTAAAGATACTAATGCATGCTTTGTGTAATTAAACACACATAAATAGTTTTTCAATAAACTTTCATACATGGCATGCGTATAAAACATAACTCATGGTTTGCTTGGAATTTACTTTATAAAACTAGTTAGCATGAGAATAATCTTTCTTTAAAACATGGTTTCTTTAAAACATTATAAATATTTAGTCACTCACAACTTTTAGAACTATTCCTCAAGGGTCGATATGCTTTTATCACTGGTCTCAATCCTGTGGACACAAAAGCATATATTAACTACTAGCATAGGTCTCCCTTTTGAGACTAACCCTTAAGTAAGCTTTATGTTTAGCCTTCCTGTTGAAGACTCTCACAACAACGCACCTTGCTGTAGGTTTTACACTGCGGAATTTCTTTGAGATTTTACTCATGCAAAGCTTCCAACCGCTCTTCACGAACGCAACACCACTTATGCAACCAACACTTTTCTCTCTAAGTGTTCTTATAGCTGCATATGGTAATCCTCAAGGCTGCTTATACATCCAAGACTCCGCTGCAAGCTCTCCTCAGCCTACACAGCAGGTCCAATGCATGGAAAAGCTCAGCCTTTGGTCTGTCTAAGCATTTCCTTCGAGCTGTCAGCTTACTCAACTCAAACAGCTGCCTGCTTGTTCATGAAATTTCAGAATCAATTTTCAAAATTAATAACTCGAATTCTAGAGCTCATCTCAAGAAATTTTCTTCTAAAACCTTGTTAAGAATCATCTTAGGAAGCTTACCTCGAAATTTCAGCTTCAAACTTCTCGTGGTCTGTCCTAGAAATCCATTATTTAATGATGGCCCAGATTCACCTAAGAACACAACGTCTGGTTTTTTTCTCCTTCTCTAGCCTTATCCTGATGAAGACTTCTTCTGATAGTGTCACCCCTAAAAGTAGACTCTAAGAGATTTCCAACGACACCAAGAACTCTAAATTTGAATGGAGGAAATGATCAAACTGATCGTTTGAAATTTTGCCTCCCCATTTTATACTACTTTCCACCGCTTCTCTTTAAGTCTTAGACCGACACCTTTAACTTTCATGGAGTTAAATCCGGTGCTTAAGACAGCTGGTGCTTTTAATTAGTGATTAAAACTGATAAACACATGCTCCATCGTTTAACTCACCTCAGGCTGATGCTTGTCACCTGATGATCTCGCTCTCGCCCGTCACGCAGCGTACAGCCTATCACACAACTCTTTCTCATTGTGTAAATCTCGCTGATGCTCATCGTGTAGTGCTAACGCCCATCATCTAGCGCCCATACCTATCGCATAGTGCCATTGCACAGCGTCATCGTCTAGCACTGATGCCAATTGTGTAGTGCCAGTGCCCCATCGTTTAACGCTATCGTCCATTGCATAGCATTATCATTTAGCGCGACTCTTCGCATCGTCTAGCGCCGCATATTGCCACATAATCGTTTATCACATCACTCAAAGTCGCTCATTTGCTACATGATCACCTACCCCATCGCTTGGCGCTGCACATTTGCTACACGATCGCTTACGTCATTGCTTAGTGTCGCTCATTTATTACACGATCGTCCAACACGCGCAACTCCAACGCCCAGCGCCCACGCTCACACACACTTGAGGCTACCGCATGCATGGTAACCTTTCAAGACTTGGCTGCCGCATGGTTGTCCACGCATAGCCTTTCTTCTCGGCCAAACTTTGGCTTCCTTCAATGCCCAAATAACCTGTCAAATGAGCAAGGCCAATGTCCTTGGCTCAACTCCAACGCTTAGCACAAGGCCAACGCATTGACAAATATTTAGTCATTTTTCTAGCTTCCAACGCATGGGTTATACTTAGCCATTTCTTTAGCTTCACCCAAGAGTCAAGCTTTCAACTCAAAATTTTCTTCTAACTTTTCACCATTTTCTCTACAATTACACATTAATTCTCACAATAACCTACTCACCACACTGGTCTCAGTAGGGAACATACTCAAGTAGAGAAATTAGGGCTCCGGGTTCACACTAGCAGTTGTATAATGGAAGTTGACATTGCTGAAAAAGTAAACAAATTATTAGAGAATTGATTTTTAATCGAATTTATTTTAAAAAAAATAATGTACCCATTCTCATTATTCTTTTGCTACGATATTTCAATGAGTCAGAATAGACCCCACCGAAGGGCAGTCGACTACTCCTTCATTGAATCAAGACATTCTTGACTAAATACTAAAACCAGAGTAACTCTTATCATTATAGTACTTAGTTACCATTTATTTGGTCAAGATCTTTACTAACACTTAGTAAGTCTTGTAAGTGTACACCCGCCACTTTTGAATTACAGAGATCAAGATCAAACAAGCTCTCGAAGGAGAAACAATTGTTTGAAAATGGACCTAAGTTACTCTATCCATTTCTGGAGTTCACGGTGTTCCGAATCCTATGTTACAACTCTATTAAATGACTAGCAAAGGGTCGCATAAAGCTAACCAACAGGCGCAACATAGAAATCTCACGGTGTGACCTAATGGAAGAGACCGTAGGACGTGTTGACATAAACCCTTCACCCACTTACTATGAACTATTTCCCCTATTCACCTTGTTATTGACCCATGCAAACACTTTCCGAAGGGAGGTTCCCGCTAATAGCAATTGTAAGTCGAGCATGAATCTCATGATGTGAACTTTTAGGAACGTGAGAGCTAGAAATAATATATCTCATATACTATTAATCTCTCACTAAAGTGTTCTATTTATAAAAGATTGGGTAATTACTTGGTTATTAACCGGGTAATATTAAACAACCTAAATCTAGGTGATTTTTCCTAGTATAACTCTTATACCGGGATTAACTATGATGTCTAGGTGATAAACCAATTTTATTACCTTACACCACTCATGCATGCTCATAAAACTAGGGTTGTTGACTTAGACACCAGTTTGATCTCCAGGTGGGAGGTGTTCCATAAACCATCAACTTAAGTACCCTCATCCTTAGACAAGATCACCCTGGGTAAGTAAACAACTCTTGTTATATGTTTTAAAAGTATAGGTTATTTTCTAACAATTATAAAACATATTATAACATTTATAACCCTACAACATTCATTTATAACATGCTTCCTTAAACAAACATGCTTCCTTAAACAAACATGCTTTAATATAATACTTATATTAAAACCTAGCATGCATACTATATACATTATACCACTTATAACATATATAATAAATGCATACCACATGCTTATCCTATGATGAGTTTTTTTAAAAAGAACTGTATGGCGTACTTTATGCACACATAATCAAACAATATTATACATCACATGCATAATAAGTAAACAACACTAAAGTGGACTAGTTTTGGCATTAAATGCAAACAAACAATTAAATTATTACATAATTCAAAAAACAGCTCCCTCGAACCAGCTTTAAACGCTTTGAACCAATCCAAACTAGCCAAAAACACTTGACCGGCTTGAAAACACCGAAATCCAGGTTGAACCGGTCAAACTGGCTCAACCAGATCAATTGGACCAGTCCAGACCATTTGGACCGACTAGTCAACACATGTTGGCGCTGTCAACGGGTGGGAGCGCACGAGGGGGCCATGTCAAAGACGGGAAGGCACGCGTATGGGTGTTGACGGAGCCGGTTATGGAGCGAGCGGGCCGGGCGCGAATGGGTCGGACGTGAAGAGATAGTTGGCCCGCGCAGGGACTCCACTGAACCAAGTTTGTTCATCGGGTTCTTGGGTTTTAGAGGCAGAACTCGGGTCTGTACAGATTTCTTCTCCCAATTGATGTTATCCTCTTTCCTGGAAACAAACAATTACAGCCTAAAAATGACTCTAATGACTCTAGCAAATTTACAGACCCTTTACCACACATTAAAGCCCATATACATATGAGCAATTACAAATTTCAACAAGAAATTAAATGAAAACTAATGCAAAAACCGTAATGTATTCACATTAGTCAACCAAACATTCATCACATGAATAACAACCACCAAAATGCAATAGAACGTTATAAGCATGCACTGATACCATTTGATGGAACATAAAGAATGCATGCATAGTGGAGGCGATGAAATCGAAAACGTTCTAGTTGTAATGAAAACAAGAATAAGCATGCAAAAAGGATAGAAAATACAACATTTGAAGACTCCACCGCAAGCTTCCTCTCCCGTGCACGAACGACACCACTAACGATAAGCCCCACTATTCTCCGGTTGAAAAACACAGTTGTGGGACCGTTTTGTTAGTGAAAACAAGGGAATTTCACTATAGAAAGAATGAGAGTAAAGGAAAGTTGAAGTGGAAGAATTTAGGTCAAAAGTTGTGGAAACATTAGTCTTGTAAATTTAAAAAACAAAGCCTTTTATAGAGAAAACACATGCAAAATCCCATTTTGCATGTCTTCCACCTCAAACTCCACTAGCATGTAATCTCTAGGTGTCAAGCTTGGAAAATGCCACTTCAAAGTTCACTTGGTGGAAAAATTCAACAATTGGATTTTTCCACTAACTAATTTTTTTATTAAAAAAATGAAATACAATTTTCAAATTTTAGAAATTATTTAATTAAAACTTCTTCAATTAAATAAAATAAAAAAATTTAATATCACATATTAAATTGTCTTTGACACCTAGCTTTGATTAATCACATTTATCAAGTTTTAGTAAATACTTTAATGCTAATGATCAAGTATACTCTCAAAATAATTAATTAATAAATTAATTATTTAATTGTAAATTATATCTCATATAAAATACAATTTTCCCTAAAAACCCGAAGTTGAACATTTCAAATTCTTACTTCACCTAGTTCTTCAATTTTGTCCGTATTGAGCTAGCAAGAAGAACCAATGGACCTACATATCATGGGCTTCAATGATCGGAGACTAACCGGCCAAACTCTTTAACCTAGTTAATCAACATTCATTAACTAACATGACTGTCCACTATAGCCTGTAGTTGCAATCCCCTCATTTTAGATATATTTTGTGTCCATTTGATATAACTGTCATCAATCAGTTATTCCTTCACAGGTTGTTCGTAACCTCAGCTAGGTCAAATATCGAAATACCCCTGAGTTACATCTTTTCTTCTTAAGTACCACTGCCCCTCTAGTGAACAATTGATTTAGGATCATAACCACTAAATCCATTCCCTCTTAGGCCAATGAGAGGATGGGGCCCCTTGTTCAAGACCTGGGATCAGCAATTAAAGGAACAATCTTTTTACTATCCCTAAAATGGGTAGGAGTGAAAACCATCTTGCAAATTCTATGTCCCCACCATTCTACCCGGTCTTATCCATGAAATGGTGGATATTGAGCAGCGACGCTGGGCTTACCCTCACCTATGCAGATCAAGGGACAATCGCAAATAAACAGGAGTTCATAGATAGCTTAGTATTCAAATCAAGTTATCTAAGTCATCAAGAAGTGAAATTAATCAGTGTTAACAGTAAACGGTGTTAATACGTAACAGTGATTATTTCGTGGTCTGTCTTACACAATCTCATCATATAGAACACCCCCGCTCACATGTCTTTACATGAACGAACTTATCATACCGTTTATAATATTTTACAACATTTGTAACAATCATAAAGCGGGCCGTATTCAATAGTATCTCCAGAAATAGGTACTCAACCGAATCCCAGTACTATAGACGGTTTAGGCTATTTTACACGAACTTGATCAAGTTTATGTCTCCACATAAAGTCTAAGTATTCATGACAATAGCCAAGGGTTCGTAGTTTATTGGATTTGAAGTTGTTAAACAATCAATAACACTTGTTTAAATAAATTTCATATATGTTTACTGTTTACAAAACTACGAGTTTTGGGACATACAATCTAACACTCATTACAAAATTCAAGCCCATTGTCAGTTCTAAAGTATTTTAACCTTTTAGATGTTTGTGTTTCTATCATAGCTTTCCATTCTTTAAACTTCCCAAAGACTTGGTCCTTAGTTTTAGGGAAGTATATCCAACTCTTCCTAGAAAAATCATCTATTAAGGTTAGAAAATACCTTGAGCCACTAAGGCTATGTGTAGGAGATGGTCCATGTAGGTCAGAATGAACATAGTCCAATATTCGTTTGGTGGTATGCTGAGATTTTGTGAAGCTTTGTCTGGTAGCTTTCCCTAAAATATAGTGTTCACAGAAGGAAAAATGCTCACTGATCCCTTTGGGCAGTATACCCTGTTTAGACAGTGCTTGCATCCCTTTTGCACTGATATGGGATAGTCTTTTGTGCCACAAGTTTGCCTCTGTCAAGTTTGTTGTTGGAACAGTGTAGGCACTAGTCATCATCTCTACCCATCTTACTATATAGAGATCATTAACTTTTTCACCAACCAAAACTACCTTAATCACTTATACGATTCCATCCTTTTCTCTGCACTCACACCCAATGGAGTCAAGCATACCCAGAGATATCAAATTTCTCTTGAGTAAAGGTACATGTCTCACATTTCTAAGAAGATTGATTGATCCATCCTTTAGCCTTAAGAATACTGAACTAACCCCTTTGCTTTTGTAGGCTTCATTGTTCTCCATGTACACAAATTCTCCATCCACATCCTTGTAGGTATTAAACGAAGCTCTAAAGGGTGTCATATGATAGGTACAGCCAGAGTCAGGTACCTAGTCATGCTTCCCAAGAGGACTTATTTGGTTGGTTTTGATTCTAGTAGAGGCTAAAGCATCAGAATAGAAATTGGACCCTTCAACCATTGAGGCTTCTGACTGTTTTCCTTTCAGATCCTTCTCTTTTTCCTGATTTTTCCGTTTTAAACTGTAGCAATCCCTCATTAAGTATCCTTTCTTCTTACAGTAATTACATCTCAGTTTGGTTTTTGGTTTATGCTCTTCACCAGATTGATTCTTAGTCCCTTTAGAATGATTCTGTTTGTTCTTGCCCTTGACAAATAGTTCTTCTGCACTAAGTTGTTCTTTTTTTACTGTATGAAGCTTCAACTCCCTAGT
Organism: Benincasa hispida; assembly: GCF_027475165.1. Classification (NCBI taxonomy): domain Eukaryota; kingdom Viridiplantae; phylum Streptophyta; class Magnoliopsida; order Cucurbitales; family Cucurbitaceae; genus Benincasa; species Benincasa hispida. Next base: position 49,788,802 of record NC_143489.1, on the reverse strand, counting down.
TCTCAATGCTGAAATAATTGCATCAGTGATGACTGACTCTCTACAATATTTCAAGGCATTATCTACCTTCTTATAGGCTTCGGGTAGAGAGTTCAACAAAACAAAGGCTTCATTCTCATCGCCAATCTTTTCGCCAAGGCTCTTAAACTCAGAAACTATCTTTTAAACTCATCCAGATTGTCTAATAGTATTTTAGCAGAATCCATCTTAAATGTGAATAACTTTTCCCTTAAAAACATCTTGTTAGGCAGATCCTTAGTTGCGTAAAGACCTTCCAACTTGACCTACATTTTGTAAGTCGTGTCTTGACCAATAACCTATCTAAAAATGTTATCACTGAGATTAAGATCTAAAGTTCCAAGGCAATAAGTTCCATATCTTTCCTTTCTTGAGCTGTTAACGTAGGTGGCAGAGTCGATGGATCTAAAAGGGCTCTATGGGCTTTCTACTATCAAAGAATAGCCTTGATTTTGGCCTTCCACAGACCAAAATCCCCCTTTCCATCAAATTTTTCTATCTCAAATCTAGCAACAACCATTACTGACTTGGAAAGAATGCCGAGAATGGATTTTTTTATCTTGATGCTTCAAGAATGCTGATCTTGATGATCTTCAAACGCTCTAATATCAATTAATCAAGATCCTGAGTTGATGAAGAAATGATTGAGGAAAGCTCTGTTTCTTCGGGTAAAGCTATCTCTATTTTTCTCTCTTATTCGATAAGAGCACTATTAAATCCTCGATGTGTTAATACTCGTTACTCGATGGATTTTTCTTCTTTCCTCAATGAGTTTCTGTACTTTCCTCAATGGAACTCGACGAGTATTAATCTTTACTCGATCCTACTCGATGTGTATTAATCTTTACTCAAAGAAACTCGATGAGAGAAATTCTTGACTCGATGCTACTCAATGAGAGAAATTTGTGACTCGATGCAACTTGATACTTTGAAAACGTTGTGATTTGATTACAAGATTGTATTTTCGTTGATTTACTGAGAAACAGATGAAGATTGAAAAAGACGATAAAGAGAAAAAGAAGAAACATGCAGAGTTATGTCAATAAAAGAATTTTTACCTATTCCGATATTTTTTTTTACCGACGCATTCATTTTCATTGGCATAAGCATATTTATCTCGACGAAAATTTAATGCGTCGTCCAAAATAGAGTAACTGCACATTTTTTGAAAAAAATTTATGTTGACGAACATTAAAACTTTTTCCGACAAAAATATATGTGGGAAAAAGTCTTTAAAAACCCCATATTCTCTTTTCCTTCCACTTTTCTTCCCCCCCAAATTTTTTCCTTTCTTCCCCCTTCTTCTTTCTCTTCTCTTTTCCAGCCAACCCCACTCCACCCTTTTTTTTTTCCCCGTTTTTCTTCTCTTTTCCGGCGAGCCGAACAAACCCAGTGCGCACCCTCAGCTCCTCCGGCCAACATTTTTTCTCTTTTCCGGCTAGCTGATCAAAACCCCCTGTTCCCCAACCCCTCCTCCCCTCCGTCTCCTCCCTTTCTTTTTCCTCCCCAGCCCCTCTGTCCCCTCTCTTTCTTTTTTCCTAACCCCAGCCCCCCTCATCTCCGTCCCCTCCCTTTCTTTTTCCCAGCCCCTCCCCTCCCCTTTTCCATCCCCCCAGCCCCCCTCCGACGACCCATCCATTTATTTTTTTCTTTTTTTCTTCGATTTTTAGTCACTAACCCTCTCCACCCATTTCATTTCCCTTCCTTTAAGTCCCCCACTGATTAAAATCTCCCCTCATTTCTCTGTTATTTTCCTTTTCTCCCTCCATTTTTTACACAAATGATCACTGCTCCAATACCGAACGCCAATGCACGCCATTGGGATTGCGGCCTGAGACACAATTTCATTGCGTTGTTCTAAGTGGAAGGATATACCTAGTGATGTCATTGCCACTATAAAGGCTCGTTTACAAGTAAGTTTTATGTTTTTATTGTATCGATCTCATATGTGTACTTACCATAACTTTTATTGAAAATGTAGACACATTTTATTGTGGATCTATCCTCGAATGTCGTCAATAAGTACATAAATCGGAAAATACAGAACTCATTTAGAGAATATAGATTAGAACTGCATAAGCACTATTGTAGCTTTGAGAATCCTGTAATTGCTCATGAAAGTCCACCAGACAGGATAACAAATAAAAAAGATTGGAAGATTCTTTGAGATCGATGGGAGACTCCTGAATGGCAGGTAAATTTTATATGTTTGTTGTACTTATTGTTTACATAAATTACTTGTACTAATAAATTATAATTTGTGTAGGAAAAAAGGGAGAAGAACAAGAAGAGCAGAGAATGTCTCAGTTTCAACCATTATTATGGATCGAAATCCTTTCTTCAATTGCAAAATGAATTGACATGGTATGATGTAAATTCATTATTGTTTTATTCATTTCCCATTGAATGTAAAGAATAAATTTGTTTATTCAATTACAGACGATCGAAAAGGGTGAAAAAGTAGGCCAAGTAGAATTGGTTTACAAAAGTCACTTCTCGGAGAAGGATGAATGGATAAGTGAAGTCGCAAAAGAAGCATATATAAGTTATATTGTATCATATATGCATAATTTTATATTAATCCTTATATATATAACCTAAAAAACTATTATAAATATAGTTGGAAATGTAAGAAGAGATTAGAAAGTCATCACAAGATGGGATTGAACCAACAATAGACGAAATTATTTATGAACGGGTTTTGGGAAAACGATCAAGCCACACTAAAGGTCTTAGATAGAACCCAAAACCCAATTTAGCTACATCTTCCTCACAAATTGAGAAAGATATTGGGAATAAGTATGGAAAGCTTGAGGCGAAGGTGGCTTAAAGGAGGAAAATGCCATGTTGAAGTCAATAGTTTTGGGTTTCCAAGATCAATTGATTGAAATCACAAGATAGTTAGGTGTGCAACAAAAGCAAGGAGATGGACCTTCGAACAACTAGGTACGTTATGACAACTTTCAGTTCTTAGTTAGTAGATTTAGAAACTTAATTTGGTTGTTGTGTGGCTATCCTACAGTTATGGTAGCCACTTCGAATACGAGTGTTGTAGTGGATTTAGGAACTTCATTTGTTTGTTTTATGGCTATCCTACAGTTATGGTAGCCACTTTAAATATATGTGTTTTAATGTACTTGTTGCCACTTTGTGGTTTAAATGACGTTTAGGTGGAACTAGAACGCCTTTGTAGCTTGGGGGGGAGGGAAGATGTATATGTTGTAATTGTTTTTTAGATTATCTAGAAGCCTAATTGTGCACTTTAAATGAACTTTATTCTTGGATTTATTTGTAGGGATTCGAGAGTTGAGTTATATGCTTTTAGGACTATCGAATGACGGGTTGTCACACCCCCTCCCAGATGACTCTCTTAGCCTAGGAAAGGACATGACTGCAGCAGTTATTAACCCTTTTGTTGACACTTACAGCCTATTAACTCTAGCAGAAATAATCTGATACCAACATACAATCTCATACCCAATGGCTGCCTCTATGGCTAAACAACATTAAGTATTACACAAAACATTTACAGAGATTACATTACAAGTTTCATAAGACCCGATACCCAATACTTTAGTCCCTATATGGACAATTATACCATATGTACAATATTTACAGTAACCACATAGCAGATGGGTTACAATAACTTTTGTCCTTGAGTGGCAGAGTAGATGCAGAACTGCCTCCTGAGGATTTGACCGCTACCTGGGGGAAAGAAAACATTTGAAAACAGGGTGAGCTTACTAGCCCAGTGAGTGACTTAAGAAAGAAAACTGATTCTCATGCATAAGTCTCAATAAAGAGATCATACTAAAATTATAAATCTCTACAGTAACCTTGTACTGAGATATAAACATTTTCCAAGCATAAAACATGTAAAGTTGTTTTCATCATAAACCATTAAACTTTTACTTAGTTGAGAATAACCCTGCTGTGGTTAAATCCCAACATCAACTGCTTAGTCAAGAGAAAACCCTTTTGCTCAATCTCTAACTTTATCTACCTATGTGCACGTGATTATAACTAAGTACCGTCATACGTTAGGTACTCCTACTCAGATACCTTTTCAAATGTCCCTCGGTATTGAGCTGCTCGGATAGCTTCTCAAAAGTCCCTAAGTATCAAGCTTCAAGTAAAACTAGTCATACTATGACTTTCTCTTTAAAGCATATAAAGCAATACGCATAGAAAACATGTTTTTAAAGGTATTAATGCATGCTTTGTGTATTTAAACACATATAAATAGTTTTTCAATAAACTTTCATACACGACATGCATTTAAAACATAACTCATGGTTTGCTTGAAAATTACTTTGTACAACTAACTAGCATGAGAATTATCTTTCTTAAAACATGGTTTCTTTAAAACATTGTAAATATTTAGTCACTCACAACTTTTAGAACTACTCCTCAAGGGGCGATATGCTTCTAACACTGGTGTCAATCCTGTGGACACAAAAGCATATATTAGCTACTAGCATTGGTCTCCCTATTGAGACTAACCCTTAAATAAGCTTTGCGTTTAGCCTTCCTCTAGAAGACTTCCACTCAAACGCATACCTTGCTATAGGCTTAGCACTTAAGAATTTCTTTGAGACTTTGGCTCTTGCAAGGCTTCCAACCGCTCCTCACAAACGCATCACCACTTATGCAACCAACACTTGTCTCTAAGTGTTCCTTCAGCTGCACATGGTCATCCCCAAGGCTGCTTATGCATCCAAGACTTCAGTGCAAGTTCTCCTCAGCCCACACAGCAGGTCCAACGCATAGAAAAACTCAGCCCTTGGTCTGTCCGAGCGTTTTACTTTGAGCTATCAGCTTACTCAACCCAAGCAGCTGCCTGCTTATTCATGAAATTCCAAATTCAACTTATGAAATTAATAACTCGAATTCTAGAGCTCATCTCAAGAAATTTTTATAATTTTATTAGGAAGCTTGCCTTAAAATTTCAGCTTCAAATTCTTCGTTGTTCGTCCTAGAGACTCAATTCTTTATCGATGGCCCAGACTCACCCGAGAACAGAACCTCTGGTCACTTTTTCCCTTCTCTAACCTAATTCTGGTGAAAAATTCTTCCGACAATGTCATATCTAAAAGTAGACTCTCAGGGCTTTCCAACGACACCAAGATCTCTTAATTTTCATGGAGGAAATGATCAAACTGATCGTTTGAAATTCAACCTCTCCTTTTTATACTGCTTTCCATCCCTTCCCATTAAAGCTTAGTATGACACCTTCAGCTTTCATGGAGTTAAATCCAGTGCTTAGGACAGTTGGTGCCCTTAATCGATGGTTAAGATTGATCCATGCATGTTACAATCGTTTAGCTTACCACCCAATCGTTCAGCTCTTTGTTTAGTGATCTCTCGCTGATGCTTGTCATGTAGCACACTGCCTATCGCATAGCTCTCGCTGTCGCTCATCGTGTAGCACATTGCCTGTTGCCCAACTCTCGCTGTTGTTCATCGTGTAGCTCTTGCTGACACTCATCGTGTAGCGTTGACGCCTATCATCTAGCGCATCACGCCTATCGTGTAGCGCCATTGTCTAGCGGTGATGCTGATCATGTAGCGCCATCACCTCATCGTTTAATGCTATCATCCATCGTTTAGCACTATCGTCTAGCTCATCAGTTCGCATCGTCCACTGCATCGCTTAGCACCACTCATAGCTACATGATCGTCTAGTGCATCGCTTACCACCACCCATAGCTACACGATCGTCCAGCACGCACAACTCTAATGCCCAGCGCCCACGCTCGCGCACACTTGAGACTGCCGCATGCATGCTAACCTTTGAAGACTTAGTTGTCACATGCTTTGTCCATGCATAGCTTTTCTCTCGGCCACAATTTGGCTTTCAATGCATGGGTTGCACTTAGCCAATTTTTCAAGCTTCACCCAAGAGTCAAGCTTTCAAACTCAAACTTTTGTTCTAACATCTTACCCTTTTCTCTACAATCTAACATTAATTCTCGCATCAATCTACTCATCATGTTGATCTCAGTAGGGAACATACTCAAGTAGAGAAATTAGGGCTCAGGGTTTACACGGGTTTAGCCTTGAAATAAATTTAGGTGGATTTAGAGGGGAATGATTCACTTCGACGCTTTCTATATATTTGTTGCTACTTTGTGGTTTAAATGGCGTTTAGGTGGAACTAGTACACGTTCGTAGCTTAGGAGGGGAGGGGGAATGTATATGTTGTAATTGTTTTTTAGTTTATCTAGAAGCCTAATTGTGCACTTTAAATGAACTTTATTCTTGGATTTATTTGTAGGGATCCGAGAGTTGAGTTATATGCTTTTAAGACTATCGAATGACGGGTTTAGCCTTGAAAGAAATTTAGGTGGATTTAGAGGGGAAGGATTTACTTCGATGCTTTCTATGCATTTGTTGCTACTTTGTGGTTTAAATGCCATTTAGGTGGAACTAGGACACGTTCGTAGCTTGGGAGGGGAAGGTGAAGTATATGTTGTAATTGTATTTTAGATTATCTTGAAGCCTAGTTGTGGACTTTAAAAGAACAAGTTCTTGTCTTATTTATAGGGATCCGATAGTTGTGGAGGTATAAAGGGTGTTTATCTATTTGTTTAAGTGGATTTACGATATGCTCGTAATGTGGGGAGGGGTTCATGTCTTAATTTTAACAATTTTAATCACTTTTTAGATAGTAAAATCATTGTTTGTGGTATTCATATTTTAATTATGAACATTGGCAACTTGTTTGTAGCTTGAGAGAGGGATCATTCCTCATAACCATTTTAAACATTTTGTTTTTCCTATTTCAGATTGTTTGTGTAAATTCTTAAAGATTTTTTTTTTTTTTTTTGAGATTGCAAGAAGATTTTGTGAGATGATTACTTAATTGGTTTAGTATCTCACTTATTTTGGCTTATGGTATTTTGACTTAGGGAAGATTAAACTTTTTTTGTATAGGGAATTTGTAAGCAATTAGAAAAGCTCAAATATAATTGTATATACAGCTTTTGTTCGTAAAGTTTTATAGCTTGTGTATTGAATATTAGTTTTATTTTTAAATATATAAGCTTACTTTTGTTATATTTATTCTCAATTGACTTTTTTTAAGATTAATTTTTGTTTGTGCATAATTAGGTGTTAAGAAAATAAAAAGGAAAATTATTTCAAATGGTAAAACTGTTGAAAATATTTACAAGATGCAGCAAAATTTTAGAGCTATCAATAATAGATATTGATTATTACTGACAGGCTTCTAACAGTGTCTATCAATGTCACCGATAGACATTGATAGAAGTCTATCAGTGACTATCAACATCTTTCATTGATAGTTCTAAAATTTTGCTATATTTTGTAAATATTTTGATTCATTTTTCTATATTTAAAAAAAAATTCAAACAAAAAAATTGGTTATTTAATTGTTACAAAAAATATATAAAATTATAAACAACTTATGCCGATGCGAATAAACATGGGCAGAAATCTACATATTGAATTGAAATTTTGTTGTTTAGGACTATGCTTTTCCCTACGCAAATTGTATTTTGTTGGGAAAAAACATATGCTGACACAAGCAATTGTGTTGCCAAAAAATGGTATTTATGCCAACAAAAATTGTTTTCGTCGGGAGGAACTTCTCCCGACATGGATATGATGACGATTCTACCGACGCAAAAATATGTGTCGGCATAACCTATCCCGACGTTTTTAATATTTTTTCCGACATTTTTTTGCATGGGAAAATGTGAAAATCCTTGTAGTATGTGGCTCGGCTAATAAGCCTACGCCCACAGGAAGATTCTCTTTCTTTCCCACTTGAAGATTGCTTACAGTAGTGGTTGCTTACAACAATTTTTAGTGGTAAGATAGAATTTTCTATGTAAACTAAACTAGCTAAAATAGTATTTGAGTCACTATTTTTATACAATGAATATAATCTACACAATTAAATACATTTTTATGTTTCAAATATTCACCAAACTTTCACTTTCTTCCACTATATATCCAATAAAAATTACCCTAATATATGAAGAGAGATTGTATATTTAAGTTGCAATATTGTATTTTAACCTTAGACGAAAATTGTATTTTAATATTTAACCAATATTTAAAGAGGTTAGGAATCATTTTTTCAAAAACTAGTTTAAAGGTGATTGAAAAACAAAAATACTGAAGTGATTCCCATCAATGACTTTAGAATCACTTATTAAAATTAAAAAAAAAAAAAAAAAACCCATAAATTACAAAATTCAAAAAGCTCACATGATGTTACGAAGAACACGGAAAGTACAGAATTGTCCTAAATGTATGTATATGTGAAGATACTGGATTATGTATTTAAGTTTCAAGATTAGACTTTGTGTTTTGAAAATTAAAATGTACAAAAGTTAGAATCTCATAATACGCATTCTAATTTATAATATCTATTCAATATATAGTAAATAATAATTGGTTTGTACTCTTCATCGTGTTTGGTTATAAATTTTAGGTATAGTTACAGATATAACATTTAAACGTAAAATATTTATTGATATAATATAATGTAAAAGAAGTTGTAAATATAGTAAAATTTAGATTTTGTTTTCGAAGTCTATCAATGATAGACAATATTACTATTAGGGATCTATTAGTGGTAAACTATATCACTAGTAAGAGTTTATCGGTGATAGAGTCTATTACGGATAGATTTTCTTATATTTGCAATTCTTTTAAAATGTTACTTACAGTTAATTAACCCTGATCAAACTGTAGAGAATTCCTTTATGATTGTTCAACATTTAAAAATAACTTCTCTTGCAATGAAACAACGTGTGATTAACATGACATTTAGAACGATATAACTAAACACACATTTTAAATAAATCACTTTCATAATGAAATGGATTTTAAGGGAAAGAAACATTTGTCATCTCGTTATTTGCATCAACTCTCTCGATTACTCTCCTTCTCTTATAATGAACAACTCAACTCAATTCAATTCTGCACGCCAAAAACGTCCACCTTCATTTTAGAAAGACGTCAACCTCCTTTACCTTTGTCCTTCAGTACTTAAAATTGATATAAAAGTAGTCGTTATCAAATATGAAGATAGAGAAGCTGTTGCTTAGAGCGAGGAATTTTAGAGGCAAAAACATCCATTTGGAGGGGGAGACTAGAGAGAAATTGTCTACCAAAATGCTAAAAATTATTGGTGGATGTTATCCTAATGTGCAGCATCCCCATTTCTATAATCTCCACGAACACACAAATCAACACTATCTTTGGTTTGCATTATCACGTGGCCAACTGCAATTGGCTTATATTAACCTTTGATGTTGTTCTATTCAATTATATGTCCAAAGATCCTAAAATGAGGTGTACACAATCTTCAAATTGCCCAGTTTCTTGAATGCAAAAGCAGAAGCAATGTCTAGAAATGGTCCACTTTTGCTTCAACCTTGGCCAATTGGTAGAAAGAAATCTATAATTGCACTACTTTTTTTTTCTTTTTCTTTCCTTTTCTTTGATCGTTTTATTATCTTTTAAGTTGAAATACCGTTTTAGTCTATATACTTTCAAATATCCAATTTTAGTTCTTGTATTTTTAGTAGATCTTAAAGTTAGTTAATTTTTATCGAAATTGATTAAATAATCATAATAATTTTAATGAAAAAATACACGAAGTAGTAATAGAGACTAAATTTAAAATTTATTGAAAATACATGAACTAAAATTAGACATTGAAAGTATACCAATAAAATTGAATAAACTCCAAAATAAAGGGAACAAAATGATATTTTAAGGTATTTTTTGTAGTACAACAAATGGATGTTTAGAAATTTGAACTTTCGACTTCAAAGAAAAGAGTATATGTTAATTACCATTTAGTTGTATTCATGTTTGTTTGTTTTTTTTTTTTTCTTAAAAAAAAAACTTTATTCATCATCATAGTTTTAAAACCCTTCAAGTTATATATGCAATTATTTTCTTTGGATGTATGAATGACGAGGGACATTCAATGTACTATATTTGAGAACTTGATTTTGGTTGGCAATAATGTTAGGCTATATGCATTATAGTTTATTAGTACACCTTTTGATGCTAGATAACTTTGAATTTAGAACATGATCTATTATTAGTTATTGTACGAAGACAGTGATGTGAAATAAGGGACACCCATTATTATGCTTTAAGGTCCAATCATAAGATAATAGGATAGGAAGCTTCAACAATTGTATAATGTGTGGTGGCGATAATGGAGCTGGATGGAGGTGGTCCAAGGCAGAGGTTTAACGCATTGGCGAAAGAGGAGGATGAGTGTACAGAGCGGCTGGGGCTTGAGGAGAGAGAATAGTGAAGAACAAAAGAAACGAGGAAAACTTGCGAAATAAGACAAAAGGATGTTTGAGTTTTTCTTTTTATTAAAAAAATTAACTAATTTCAGTTTAATGACAGTTAATAACAGTCTTAGGCCCCAGATTAACTATAGTTCTCTTGTTTACATGCCCAAACTACTCAGTGTAAATGGTCTTATTCACTTCAAGACTCAGGGAAAATGATATCCTTTAGACTTCAAAGTTTCAATCGTTTACCTGTATGCGAGCTCAATTGTGTAGACGAAGCTCTGAGGAACTACACGATAGTTCAATAGTGTAGACTATACTAAGAAGCACTTGACGATTGTTGATTGGGACTAGACGATCGTGTAGACGATAGTTGAGAAATTAGACAATCGTGTAGACGATGCAAAGTAGAAGTAGACGATCGTATTGATGATGCAAGAGGAACTAAATGATCGTGTAGACGATACTTAGGAAAAAGCTAGACGATCGTTGAGAAATGAAGAACACAAGAACTTAAGTGATTCGGCCAAAGGCCTACGTCCACTGTGCGAAAAGGGAGTGTATCTTTATTGCTTCTTCTTCTAAACTTCTTTACAGAATGAATGCTCTCGCTCTCTCCTTTTACTCTTTCATTCTTTCACCTTTTATACAGGCTCTCATTTTCAACGGAAGAAGTTCTGGTGGTTACAACAAACAAAACAGAAAGAAGACGACAACGATAAACTGCTTTCTACTTCTTTTGTCTTCGGTTCTTTCTGTTACAATCTCCACTTTTGTAAACTTCCAGAGAACCTTTCCTTTTTTGCTTATAGAGTTGATCTTGAGCTAACCTTTTTCAAGTAACTCGAACACAAAGAGGTCCAAGTAACGACCAAGCTTGTTTTGAGGAACTGACTTGGTCAACATATCAGCCGCATTATCTGAGGTATGTATTTTTACTACCTCAACTTCTCCTTTCTCAATCTCTTGTCTGATAAAGTGGTACTTGATGTCAATATGTTTCGTTCTGCTATGAAACTATTGATTTTTGGACAAGTAGATTGTGCTCTAATTGTCACAATATATTCTCACTTTAGTTTGTGTAATGCCGAAATCGTTTAATAATCCCTTAAGCCACAAACCTTCTTTGACAGCCTCGGACAGAGCTATAAACTCAGCTTTTGTTGTGTACTCTTGGACTATTAGCAGTTGAGAGTTTAAAATGAGGTGTCAGGGGAGTGCCAACAGGCTTAGCACCATCCATTTTGAACCTCTGAAGTATATTTTTACAAATTTGCAAGTGGGAGATGATACTAGGGTATAGAGTATGTCCTAGTTTATTATATATTGTACTTGTTTTTCATGTATTGTACATTAGTCTCCCGAGGCATTAGGACAAGTGGGAGATTGTTGCGATTGGTGTTCTAATTCTCCCGAAATCTCGTAGTTGTTAAACTTTGTACACATTGTTATTAATAAAATAAGAGTTATTTTATTTGCATTTACTCATATCCAATAAACTAAGATCCGTGGTTATTGTATGTAAACTTAAGCATGTATATGAGATATACAAGTGGATCATGCCTTAAGTAATAACCTAAATGGTCTATAGTATAAGAATAAAGGAAGGATACCTTATCCTAGTGACACTACAGATACAGCCCGTTTTGTTGATGTTTACAAGTATTGTAAACTATTATAGATGATCTAATCCTGACCATTCATGTGGAAACATGCGAGTGGGGGTGTCCTATACAAAGATTTTGTATAAAACCATACTATGAGATGATTCGTCTCTTTATATAATACCGTTGATAATTGAGACTTACATCTCACTAAAACAACCATAGGTGACATGACCTTAATCTTTGGTGTTTTAAGAACTCTTGCCTATGAGGGCAGTCCTTTTTTTAGTATGGGTGAGAGTGGCCAAATTGCCAACTCAACAGCCTACCCTTTTGAGGATTTGTCTGATTGGGGAGCTGGGAACTCAGTTACACAAGATGGTATTCACTCTTTCTCCGAAGCAAGGGTAAGTAGATAGATTGCTTCCTTAAGGGCTGATTTTGGGTCTTGAACATAGTGGCTACATCCTCTCTTTGGAAGAGAGGAGACTCAGTCATAGTAGAACTATGACTTATTGTTCATTAGAGGAATCAATGGTACTTAAAGAGTTAGATGTAACTACAGAGGAAAATGGTAAATTGGCCCAGTTGTACTTATGAACGATCTATGAAGGGCTATCGCACTGTTGATTGATTGATATGGACACAGAAATATATATGTAGTAAGAAGAATGTAGCTATCAATCTTTAGTGGAGTGCCCGACAGTTAATGGATGGTGGATTCCGTGACTAAAGAGTTTAGTCAATTATTCACGTACCGTTGGAGCTTCAAGCTACAGGTCCATAAGGTCCCCTTGGTAGCTCAATGGATTCAAGTTGAGAATCAGATTTTGGTATTGATTTGAATTGTTCAAATTAACAAGAGGAAATTCAATTATATATGATATAATTGGTGTGGTGTATGAGATACATCAAGTGGAGGAATTAATGTAAATATGATTTACATTAAATACCATAAAATAGAAAAAGAACTATGGTTTGTATGTTTCATAAAATGAAATATTAAAACTATAGGTTATAAATATAATATGATAAGTGGATTATCATATTTATGTATAATATATTAATTATATGACAATTAATTTCTTTTTCTCTAATAACCGATTGAGTGGGAGGTCATTGGTGGTTTTATATTAACCATAAGATAAAAGGAAAATGTTTTTCCTAAATTTAGAAGTTCCTTCATCCAGAAGAATACACGGATAAGTTATCAAGTGAAAGAGTTTCACTAAACGATAGCTGAACAGAGACTAAACAATTGCTTACCTTTAATTATACGATAGTTCATCAGTTGATCGTAGCTACACGATCGAGTGGCTTAGTCTATACGATAGGCTGTCGTTTACTAAACGATTGAGCAGATCATCTATATGATAGACAGTGTATTATCTCCCACTTGCTCGATCGTCTACTCGATTGTAGTCCCCCAGTCTCTTCCTCAAGCCAAGATCATACAGAGCTCACAACCCCTGGATTCTCACATTGAGAATACCAAGTAACCATTGTGGTGGTGTCCTCACTCGGTTCGTGGATCAAGTTGGACTCGATTGGTTTCAAGGAGCTATTGGTCGATCATTGTGTTTGTCTTATGTTCTAGTCATTGCCTTCGAGTGTTGCTATTCGTGGATGCATTGGAGATTGATCGAGGGAATCTTGAAGAATGGTTCTTCAAAGGTATGCATCCTCTATCCCTTGTATCATCGTTTAGCATGCTGTAATTTCTATTGTTGCATGACCTGTTAGTTTCCGTTTTAGACTGTATTTGTTTGTTTTTAATTCGAATGGAATTTGGAACGATTCCTTCCGCTGCTCATGAAAATCTGCGTGTTTGATTTCCTTCACCCACTTTTTGTAGGTACAAAACTACCCTTTAGATGGTGTCATATGGATTGAACAAGAATCTATAACCCAATCTTGAGTCTCCATAGGATTCTGCTCACCACACTCTTCAATTGCTACCAAGGCATCTGAATACATAAGGAAATTTTCCCCTACAGTTGCCTCTATCTATTTTCCTCCTTTACTCTGTTGGTTCAGTTTCTTCTTCAAGGCATAGCATTCTTTCTTCATGTGTCTAAGTTTGTGGCAAAAATGACACTTGATTTTAGACTTGTCACCTCCATTCTGTTTGCTCTTCCCGTTGTTCTTTGTTTTCCCTTTTGAAAACAAACCTTCTCCTCCTTGCTGATCTTTCTTGCTCATCTGTAATTCTAGTTCACTAACTCTGATTGCTGAAATAATTGCTTCTATAGTGATCCTTTCTCTACCATACTTCATTGTTGTTTTAACATGAGTCTGGTAGGGAGTTTAGTAGGATAAATGCCACATTTTCTTCTCCAATGTTGTCTCCTATTGATCTGAATTCTGATGTCAGTCTCTTGAATTCGTTCAAATTATTAGTGAGGGATTTTGCAGCATCCATCTTATATGTTGAAAACCTTTCCCTCAAGAAAGTTTATTAGGCAAATCTTTGTTGAGATAAATATTGTTTAATTTGTTCCAGAGATTGTAAGTAGTTTGCTAGTCAACTATTTGCCTTAAAGCACTATCTGTAACATTCAAAACAATAGTTCCATAGGCATTTACCTCTATTGTCTCTTTTCCTATATTTGTGAGTGTTTCAGGATACTTTGTTGGGTCTGTGATGGCCAGAAGTGTCTTTCGTTGTCCCAATACTGCCTTGATCTTAGCTTTCCACAATTCAAAGTCTGTCTTTCCATCAAACTTTTCATTTTCAAACCTGGTAGTAGCCATTATTGAACTTCAAGATTGACTTGTCTAAATCTTTGTATGCAAGAATTCAAATTTTGGATCTGTTTTGAGTTTTTCTCTGAGCTCTGATACCACTTGTGGCCCCAGATTAACTATAATTCTCTTGTTTGCATGCTCAAACTACTCAATGTATACGGTCTTATTCACTTCAAGACTCAGGGAAGATGATATCCTTTAAATTTCAAAATTTCAATCGTTTACCTGTATACGAGCTCAATTGTGTAGACGAAGCTATAAGGAACTAGACGATAGTTCAATAGTATAGACGATACTAAGAAGCACTTGATGATCGTTGAGACGATAGTTGATTGGGACTAGACGATCGTGTAGACAATAGTTGAGAAACTAGACGATCGTGTAGATGATAGTTGAGAAACTAGACAATCGTGTAGAGAATACAAAGTGGAATTAGACGATCGTGTTGACATTGTAAGAGGAACTAAACGATCGTATAGACGATACTTAGAAAAAATCTAGATGATCATTGGGAAAGGAAGAACACAAGAATTTAAGTGGTTCGGCCAAAGGCCTACGTCTACAAGGGAGAGTATCTTTATTGCTTCTTCTTTTAAACTTATTTACAGAATGAATGCTCTCGCTCTCTTCTCTTAGTCTCTCATTCTTTCAGCTTTTATACAAACTCATTTTCAACAGAAGAAGTTTTGGTAGTTACAACAAACAAAATATAAAGATAAACTGCCTTCTACTTCTTTTATCTTTGGTTCTTTCTATTACACAGTCATACATTAATGATGCTTAAAATCTGTCCCAAATTTTCAAAAATACAAAAATCAATGCTTTTTCTCACAAAAAAACGTACTTTTTTTTTTGCATTTATGATTGATTTTATTTTATTATAAATAAAAAGAGACAAAAAAAAGTTTATTTAATGGAAGTTAATAAAAGATCGGTGGGGTTTAAAAACTCATAATTTTTTGAAATGTAGATATCTTTGTCTTTTCCCACAAAAATGCAATTTTTGGTATTTATGACATTTTTTCTCTCTCCACCTTTAATTTGATTACATCCTTGTGTCATAGAAACCCATTTTTGTTGTAGTTGAGCTTAATTTTTCATGTTCAATCCTGGGTGTTTTTGCAAATATATTGGTATTTGTCACACCCCTGTTAGATTTACCTCTTTCACATAGAAGAAAACATGAGGATAGCAAATACTACTCTTTTGTGATACTTACTATCCGTCTTGACCTGTTTTACCCAATAAATTTCATAATTGAGTAACAACTTAACTCAACTCTAATTTTATTACAACCAAATTTAATGTTTATACAATTTATTTTACAAAACCCTGATCTAGTTCAACATTCAGAATTTGACTGACTTGGTATTCCCTGACTAGTCCCAAACTTTTCTATAGACAAACTAGAACCTAAAATACTAAAATCATGTAAAAAAATTCAATCCTGTGGTAGCGGGAGACCTTGACCTCTAGCTACAATCGAAACTCCTTCGCTACTTGGCAGACAGGGGGAAACAAAACGTTTGAAGAACATGATTGGGGAGCCCAGTGAATGGCATGTTTTATATATAACATAGGGTTTGCCTTTTGTAGAACATTTAAAACTTAGCAAAACATTCTTTAAACATGTAAATTACATTGAAGCTCAACATAGTTACAACCATGGAAAACTTTACATAGTAACCCTTAATAATATTTATAAATCACAAAAATGTGGCATGATCACAACTGTTCAACATTTCTGTTATGAAATATCTATAACTGATGAATTAAAAATTAGTAGTATCCAAACCTTAGCTGGTGTAAGGAACATTCAGCGTCGAAATAACTTTAGCTAAAATTTAGATACTGTCAATCATCAGCGTCAACACCTTAATTGATGAAGAGTAATCTTTAACATTCGACATTGATAACTCTCATACGTTCATGCAAACAGCCTCCAAAAGGCTAAGCACTCTAACACTAGGCCCAAAGCTTATTGTGTACTACAGAGAGTCCCAAAGATCTATATTTATATTGGATTTTTTGGATGCTTTCATCTTCTTGAATATCGAGATCCATTTTTAAAGTACAAAGTATAACCATTGAAAACCATAAATATTGAAATCATACACATTCCAGTGTTTTGAAATTTATTTTCCACAAACTACAATATTTAGGGAAACATACTTTTTCAAACCTTAGCCCTTAGTAAAGCATGCTAACTTATAAATCTTGCTAAAACGTAGTATAATTTTAATAAATAAACTCATTGTACTCATACTTAAAATCATTAAGAGAATTCTGATAGAAAACCATAAAATAGATCCATTCACACCATACATAACATACTATAGCTCCTTATATACTTGTATATATCCAAACATTTGAAAGTAAGCCACTCACCGTCTAGATTAGCTCTCTCTTTAATTATATTCTACTCCAATCTTAGTTCAACCCGAAATTAGGTCATACTTCCTTGGTTACTTCCTTGTATAATTCCAACACCTTAACTCCATTGATCCTTCATAATATTTAGCTAAACTTAATTTAAATTTCCTTTGGCCCTTAGTCAAACAATAATAACATCCATATTTCTTAATAACACCCACATTCTTCTGAGTTCCCTAATTTCCATAACCACATCCAAATGCATCTCAATTTCCATTTAATCCTTATTTTTCAAAATTCAGGATTTTTGCCAAATAATCCTTAATTTTTTTCCAAAATTACTTAAAAATACCTTTAAATCCAAAATTATTATTTTAGGTTAAAATATCAAGAATCCTTAATTGGGTCCAAAATAACTCATCATCAAACTCCAAAATAGAAAAAAAAAAAAAACATGCCAATGGGCACCAAAATGGCTATGGGCACTAGGCTCGGCGTGAGGGCATGTTGGGCTGGGTGTAGGCGTGCAGCTAGGCAATAGGTGGGCGGTGATGCATGCACATGGGTAAGGCAGATGGTGTTGGGTGTTGGGTGTCACAATCGCTCTTTTGGAAGCTTCTCTTAGCGATTGTGCGGCACTTGTTCCCGCTCACGAACAAGTCAGCCAACTCGAATACGGACTGCCGATGGCACACCGAGTGCCTTTCGCAACCTCCACCCCTGTTTTAGGGAAAACGGTTTTAGAAAACGGGTTTGGAGAAAAGGTTTTCGTAAGAAGTTTTTGTGAGTGTGAATAAAGAAAGAAAGATTGTAGTAGATTAGAAAGCAATAAGCAACAACAGCAGCTTTATAGAGTACTACTCCGGGTATGAGGAAATGATGGTTAGTCTTATCCCCATATAGTGCATTTTGAACAAAAAGCCAACTGGCGCTCTTGCATATGCAAAAGGGCGAGTGGTCACTTAGTCTAACTGTTTTCGGAGTTCGGCCAATTCTGGCAGGGCCATCCGATATGCATTCTTGGCAGGCGGCTTTGCCCCTAGTAACAACTCAATCTCATGATCAATTCCCCTTCGTGGGGGTAAGGACTTGGGCAAGCTTTTCGGCATGACATCCCGATACTCTTCCAAGATAAATAGAACGTCTTGGGGGATCTCTCTTCAGTGGACTCAACTGATTCTATCGGGATGGCCATGAACGTGGGTTCGTCGTGGGCCAGGCCTCTCTTCAATTGGAGGGCTGAGATCATTCTTACCCTATTTGGCTGCTTGATACTGGCTTGGACTACGGTGGGTGTAGATCCGGTAATGACTAAACATTTGGCGAGGGGCATTGGTATGACTTTATGTTCAAGTAGGAATTCCATCCCTAATACCACGTCGAAATCATCCATCTTGACAATCACGAAGTCAACGAAGCCCTTCCAGTCTCCTAACTTCACCAGAGTTCTCTTCGCTATCCCCGTAATCGGTAGGGCTGCGGAATTCACAGCTTTCATCTTCCCTGCATCTCTTTCCCAAGTCAAGTTCAGGCGACGAGCTTCCATTTCAGCCATGAAGTTATGGGTAGCCCCAGAGTCAACCATAGAGTTTTTGGCCGATCTTTGGTTGAACCAAGCGTCCACATTTTCTTCTGGAGCGCGGATAAGAATTTCAATGGCCCCATCCTAGGATTCTCAATTTCTGCAGCTGGCTCGGTTACCATTTCCTCCAGTTCAGCCTTGTCTTCGGAGGTAGAGGCTAACGTGGCCTGAAAAGCATTAAACGCGGTTCGATTTGGACATTCGCCCACCCTGTGTGACCCTCTACATATGAAATAAGATAGGGGGCGATTTTAATTGTTATGTTGTTGCGGCGGCCCTCGCCAGTTGTTTCCTGATCTCGGTTGGGATGATTTACGGTCCCCCCCTGTGTTCTTGTCTCCTTCCCCAAGTCTGGGAGGACTGGAACGGCTGTTTCTGTTTCCCCCATTTGAGGAAGTTGACTGCTTCCTCACATCTTGTGAGTCAGTGCTAAGGTCGTATAGCCATTCAGTTGCCGCATAGGTAGAGGGGAGATCCTGTATTCTCTGTTCATATAGTTTTGATTTCGCCCACGGTTTTAGCCCTTCAACAAAGCAAAAGACCTTGTCTTTTTCAGACATATCTCGTATGTCCAACATGAGTCCTGCAAACTGTTTTACGTAGTCCCTGATGTTACCTGTTTGCTTCAGCTCTCGGAGTTTTCGTCGAGCCAAGATCTCGATATTTTCAGGGAAGAACTGCGAGCGAAGTTCTTGTTTCAATCTATCCCAAGTATCAATAGTGCATCGTCCTTCCTGTATGTCTGTAAATCGTGATCTCCACCACAGTTTTGCATCTTCAGCTAGATGCATCGTTGCTAGTGTGACTTTCGACTCTTTAGTCACTGTGTTCGTCGCCTTGAAGTATTGCTCAAGGTCGAAGATAAAATTTTCCATGGCTTTCGCTTCTCGCACCCCACAGAAGGGTTTCGATTCTGGGATTTTTATTCTGCTTACTGCCATTGCTCCCCCAGATGGGGCTTAGTTCCCTACCGCTCGGATGGTGAGATTCACCCTAGCACTCACATCCACTATCTCGGCTCTGACGACGTCAAGAGCCGATCGAAATTCTTCAGATAAATCGGTTACCATCTGAAGTATTGCTTTTTGGGAGCTGTCCAGCTCTTCGACACGCTCCTCTATGTGGGCAATAGAGCCCGATGAGCTATCACCTCGTTCAAAGCTGTCGGACCATGCTGTTTTGGTCTCGAGGGTCTCTAACCTCATCATCAATTCTCTGACGGGTAATCCGTCTAGGCGGCCTACTACCGTATCAATTCCATCGGCTTTCTCAGCAACTTCTTGTAGCCGAGTCTCTAGGAAATGGACATTATCTGGGACCTCTCTCAGGTAGAGCATTTGCTCTTCCATCTCTACCAATCTATCCACATGGGACTTGTTCAGGTTCTTCGTCGCCGACATGATCACTGATCTTCCCTCTGTAAGCCGACTTGGCTCTGATACCAACTGTCACAACCGCTCTTTCGGAAGCTTCTCTTAGCGATTGTGCGGCACTTGTTCCCGCTCACGAACAAGTCAGCCAACTCGAATACGGACTGCCGATGGCACACCGAGTGCCTCTCGCAACCTCCACCCCCGTTTTAGGGAAAACGGTTTTAGAAAACGGGTTTGGAGAAAAGGTTTTCGTAAGAAGTTTTTGTGAGTGTGAATAAAGAAAGAAAGATTGTAGTAGACTAGAAAGCAATAAGCAACAACAACAGCTTTATAGAGTACTACTCCGGGTATGAGGAAGTGATGGTTAGTCTTATCCCCATATAGTGCATTCTGAACAAAAAGCCAATTGGTGCCCTTGCATATGCAAAAGGGCGAGTGATCACTTACAATGAAAATGTAAAGAAAGCAAGCTAACTAAGCTAATACAATATAAGATATGAAAGTATGCTAGAAGGGGGTTGGATCGGGCATACGGCCATGGGCAACAGGCCCTGGACAAGCATGACCGTGACATTGGGCGTGTGCAATAAGGGCAAGGCAGATGGGTGTTGGGCGCTAGTGGGGCTGGACGTTCGAGGCCCATGGCGCACAAGCATCGCACAACAAATGGACATGAGACGTGCACGCGAGGGCGGTCATATGTGTGCAAGGTGAACAATGTATGCATGAGGCTTGGTGGTTGGGCTGGGCACCCCTAGCTATCTTCCTTGACCCTGATTTTCAAGCAAACATTCATAATTTACTTTATCAATTCTGGTTATACCTACTTCAAATAATTTTTATAGAACTCAAGAGAAATCTTTTTTATAGAACTCAAGAGAAACCTTTTAACTTACTTACCAAAATTTTTTGGGATTTAGAACCCATCGAAAATGCCTCAAACAGCCCTACAAACCAACCCTGTCCGATTTTGTCCTTTCCACCGATCACCTTCGGTTTCTTCAAGTATACCCATCTTACCAGCCTGCATCGTTCTTGACAACCCATGATGGTCATCCTTACTCATTATTTTTCAATTTAGCTCAATAAATTTTGAATTTTCACGTATAATTTGGGAGAATTAAATGCTTTTTTCTGCCTTATATACCAAGTCCAAGCCGCACTTCAGCTGCCAGCTCCTACTTCCCTTCTTTGGATGTGGCTGCACATGCATCACATTTTTTCAGCTCCTCCTTGAGGTATCTTCAACCCACAGATTAGCCTTCCATCTCCTACTTCTCATGAGTGAAGTGTCTTCAACCTAAAACAACTCTTCCACACATGCCCAAGCTTAGCCACCTCTTACTTCTTCAGGCAAGTGTTTAACCTCCTTTGGTGACCTCCTACTTCCTCATGCAAGTTTTCAACCTCCTTTGCCCACCTCCTACTTCCTCATGTAATTGTTCAACCTCTTTTGACAATCTTCTACTTCTCATGCATGTACTCAACCAAATGCTCTCCACTTCATGCTAGACCCTACAAATGTGGCCCTCCCTTTTTTTACACCAATATTCCTTGGAATTATTCTTCAACACATCCTTCATCCTCACACCTCATACTTCCTATGCATAATGAGGTATCCCTTGTTTGTCTAACTTCCCTTTATTTATGGAAAACGTGGGCAACTCCTTTTCCATTTTTATTTATTTTCCTCAAATTTTACTTAAATTTTATACCCAATGAATTTTCCCTTCTATTTAACTTGATAAATTTTCCTTTGTCCAAATAATCATACTTATTCCATTCCATTAAATAGTCTCATCCTTTTTATTTAATAACTTAGATATTCCACATAAAGAATTTCACCCATCCTTATCTTTATCTTGATATACAAATGAAGGATAACACTAAACCTTATCCGTTTTACTCAATTCCTACTAAATTTCCATTTTGATAAATTATCCAAAGCCTCTTCCTCTTCCTTCATAATAAGTCAAAATTTATTTTTCATATCCTTCTTTAGCAAGGTTAATCATATTTTTGTTTCAAGATGTTAATGAAAGTAGAGCTTCGAGATGAAGTTAAATTAAATGCACTTGAATATCATGATGTTCATAGCGATACACGATCAAAATACTATAACCTAGAGATCATGAACCTCAATATGTTGATAACAATGCCATTATGAATATTGCGATCGTAGTACACGTTGAGCAATACATGCAATGATTTTTTGATGATCAAGCCTAGCTCTTTCATTTCTATTCTCTTTTACAAAGAGTACATTCAATTGAAACCAATGTAAATTGAAAAAATTAAGCCCCTATGTTCGGTAACTATTTCATTTTTCATTTTTTATTTTTAAAAATTAACTATATTCTCTCATAATTTCTTATAATGATTTACATCTTTATTTAGTACAAGTGTTTAATTGTTAGTCAAGTCTCAAAACAAAAACAACTCCCATAAATGTGAAAAATAAATCTATTTTACTTAATATCTTGTTAGGATTGGTGTCCTAAATCTCTATTGTATTTTGGTAGTTTGTAAACATTGTATAAACAAATTCTTATTGATAAAATAATTGTTATTTTATGAGCATACACTCAATCTAATAAACTAAAATCCTAGGTTATTTTATGTAATTTAAACATGTTTGTATCCTGATGACACTATGGGTACATCCCGCTTTGTAGATATTACAAGTGTTGTAAATGTTGGGTTGTATGTCCCAAAACTTGTAGTTTGTAAAGTTAAACATTTTCTATTATCGATAAAGATGTTATTCAATATTTCTTCAATAAAGTTGTTATTGAATTTGTAAATTGCACTTGTAAAGACTAAATCCAATAAACTAAGATCCATGGCTATTATATTAATACTTGAACTTTATGTGGGGACATAATAATGGATCAGATTTGAATAAATAGTCAAAATGATCTATAGTATATGAATAAGGTTGGGTGTCTTATCCTGGTAACACTATCGGATGCGACCCTCTTTGAAGTTGTTACAATTTGTTGTAAGGTGCTACAAATGAAGTGATCTTGGTTCGTTCATGTATTGATATGAGGAATTGGGGCGTTCTATGCAATGAGTTTTCGTAAGATTGGACCAAGAAATAAGTCACTCTTACTTTATAACGTTGTTTACTGTTTAAGACTGACTATATCGCTTAGATTGCCTAGATAACTCTATCTTAATCCTGAGCTAACTATGAACTCCTATTTATTCGGGACTATCCTTAGATTTGCATAGTTGAGGGTTGACTTTGAAGGAAATCTAAACATAGAGATCCAATGAACGAAAGCGGATCGTTCCAAATCCCATTTAGAAAGAACACAACAATTACAATCCAAACACAAACAATTATGCATCAATTATAAATTACAACATGCTACTTATAAAAGATGAACAAGAGATAGAGTATGCATACCTTTGAAGAACCTTTCTTTAAGTATCCCTCGATCATTCAGCAACTCAATCATAACACGATCTTAACAAACGCAATAGCCAATAGCACGAACTGATGAATCTCGATCCTCGAACGAAATTAGAACACCACCACAAGTGTTACCTTGGTATTCTCGGTGTGAGAATCCAAGAGTTGTGGGCTCTATGGGACTTTGGATAGAGAAAATGAGGAGGTATACGATCGAGTAAGTGGGAGATGGATGAAGTCTATCGTATATACTTTACTACCCAATTGTTTAGTAAAAGGAAGCCTTTCTTATAGACTTTACTATTCGATCGTTTAGCAACGAGTAAATAAGTAACTATTGTATAGTAAACTCAGTACTCAATCGTGTAGGCAGTGAGACACTATCGTTTGGTAAAACATTTTTACTTGATAGTCGTTTCCTTTTGTCAAACGACACAAATGAATCATCTAATGAATCAACCACTGATTTTTGGAAAACAATTTTCCTTTTATCTCACAATTATCATAACTTCCAATAACCTCCCACTGAAATGGTTATTAAAGAAGAAAAATTAATTATCATATAATTAATATATTATAAATAAATATGATAACCAACTTATCATATTATATTTATAACCTATAGTTTTAATATTTCATCATATGAAACATATAAACCATAGTTCTTTTTCTATGTTATGGTATTTAATATAAATCATAATTATATTAATTTCTCCACTTAATGTATCTAATACATCATATCAATTATATCACATATAATTGAATTAATTTAATTATATTACATATAATTAAACTTCCTCTTGTTAATTTGAACACTTCAAACTAACTCAAAATCTGATTCTCAACTTGAACCTATTGAGCTACCAAGGGGACCTTATGAACCTGTAGCATGAAGCTCCAACGGTACGTGAATAACTGACTAACTCTTTAATCATGAGATCCACCATCCTTTAACTGTTGGTCACTCCACTAAAGACTGACAGCTGCACTCTTCACACTATGGTTATATTTCTATGTCCATTGGATATAACCAATCAATAGTGCGATGACCCTTCACAAATTGCTCATAAGTACAAC
Source organism: Benincasa hispida (assembly GCF_027475165.1). Taxonomy (NCBI): domain Eukaryota; kingdom Viridiplantae; phylum Streptophyta; class Magnoliopsida; order Cucurbitales; family Cucurbitaceae; genus Benincasa; species Benincasa hispida. The sequence continues at coordinate 49,764,308 of NC_143489.1, read as the reverse complement.
TGAGCTAATTTACTATTTTTCCCTTGTAGTTACATCAAACTCCTTAAGTATCATTGATTCCTCTAATGAACAATAAGTCATAGTCCTACTATGATTGAGTCCTCTCTTCCAAAGAAAGGGTGTAGCCACTACGTTCAAGACCCGGAATCAGCACTTAAAGGAGCAATTTATCTACTTTTTCCTACTTCGGGGAAGGAGTGAATTTTGTCTTGTGTAGTTGAGTTCCCAAATCCCTAATCAAACGAATCCGCAAAATGGAAGGCTTGTTGAGTTGGCAATCTAGCTACTCTCACCCATAAAAATCAAAGGACCGCCCTCATGAGCAGGAGTTCCCAACTCACCTAGGATTAATTTCATGTCATCCATGGTCATTTTTGTGAAATATAAGTCTCAATTATCAACGGTGTTATATAAAGAGACTAATCATTTCGTGGTCTGGTCTTTGTATAGGATACCCTTGCTCACATGTCTCTACATGAATGGTCAGGATCAGACCATTTGCAGCACTTTACAACACTTGTAACATCTACAAAGCAGGTCGTATCTGTAGTGTCATTGGGATAAGGTATCTCTCCTTTATCCTTATACTACAGACCATTTAGGTTATTACTTAAGGCATGATCCACTTATATGTCTCCACATACATATTTAAGTTACATAAAATAATAACGGATCTTAGTTTATTGGATTGAGTAAATGCTTATAAAATAACAATTATTTTATTAATAACAATATGTTCACAAAGTGTTTACAAACTACAAGACTACCAGGAGAACAAAGACATCAATCCCAACAGACTCAACAATGCCGACTCAATAAGATTCCTATTTCAGGGTTAAAATCGGGTAGATAGATGGGGACATAGGGTGCAAGACATAATTCATGCCTACCTGATTTAGGGATAGGAGGAAGGTTGTTCTCTTAAGTGCTGAATCCAGGTCTTGAACAAGGGGTCCCACTCTCCCATTGGTTCAAGAGGGTCCGGTTTAGTGATTGGATCACAAACCAATTGTTCATTAAAAGATCAATGAAACTTAAGGAGTAAGACGTAATTTCAGGGGTAAAATAATATTTGGTCCAGACGTTATTACAAACAACTTGTGAATGGTCGACTTACTGATTATGGTTAAATCAAGTGGACATAAATATATCTACAATGAGGAGAGTGCAACAATCGAGCTATCGTGGTGTGACTCGATAGTTAACAAATATTGATTAATTTAGTCTAAAGAATTTTGGCCAATTAATCTCAAATCGTTGGAGCTCATGATCTGTAGGTCCATAAAGTCCCTCTACTAGCTCGTAAAACATGAACATCTTGAATTAATAAATTGAGTGAATTTGGAATGATATCAATTTGAAGTGTTCAAATTTAATTTCAAATTGAAATGTTCAAATTAAATTTAGAGTTTGAATTTGAATAGTTCAAATTCAAATTAAGGTTTGTAAAATTATATTCGATAAAATTAATTAACGTTAAATTTATCAAAATTAAACGATTGGAGAGTTTATATATTGATTTAAATATTAATTGCATGAATATGATTCATGTTAAGAGTTAAGTGTTTGATTAATTTAATATTTGATATTAAATTATTAATTAATTAATTAATTTTTTTTAATTAATTAAAATAAAATAAATTGTCATTTCTTATTCAATTTCAGAAACTGAATATTTTTTTTTTAGTTTTATTAATTTTGGATTAATTAAAATGAAGATTGAATATTAATTCAAGTTAATTTTGAAATTAAATTGAGATAATGAAAAGATCCATAATTTTACTTATTTTGGTAGATTGATCTCAATGAAACACCTAATCCCACTTCTTGAATGCTTCTTGAAGTGTCATGTTGATGAAAAGTTTAGTAGATGCATGTAATGGTTACATAAAACTCTTCAATTTTACACAGAATGAAGGAGAACTAAAAAAAAAAAAAAGTTTATGTTGATTTCTTCTCCTTCACTTGAAAACTCATCCATTTTCCTTTACAAATTCAGCTCGATTGTGAGTTTCACCACTCAAATTCAAGGCTAAGAATAGTAGAGAATATCTCTTGGTGGTTCACTAAAGATTTAGAGTTGAAAATACGTAAGGAGCAGCTTGGATCAGAGAGGAATTCGTCAAAGGTAAGTGTTTCTTGAAACTATCTTATTACCCTATGAACATGCTTATTTTAATGTCAAAATTAAGGAATTAGAATGTTTAATGATCCTGTTTTCTTCTGCTGCTTGTTTCTGTATTCCAACAATAAACTGTTACAAATGATCTGATTCTGATCATTCATGTGGAGACATATGAGCAGAGATATTCTATACAAATAGTTTGTATAAGACTAGACCACGAAATGACTAATCTCACTATATAACATCGTTAATAATAAAGACTTACATTTCACCAGGATGACCATAGGTGGCAGACCTGAATCCTGAGTGAGTTGTAAACTCCTGGCCATGAAGGGGGTCCTTTGATTTGTATGGATGAGAGTGGCTAGATTGTCAACTCAATATGTCTACCATTTTTTGGATTCGTTTGATTGGGGAGTTGGGAACACAGCTACATGAGACGGAATTCACTTCTTCTCCGATGTCAAGATAAGTAGATTAATTGTTCCTTTAATGGCTATTTCTAGGGCTTGAACATTGTGGTCACACCTTCTCTTGGCTCAAGAGGGACTTGATCATAGTTGGACTATGACTTATTGTTCATTAGAGGAATCAGTGGTACTTAAGGAGTTAGATGTAACTATAGGAGTAAAACGGTAATTTTGGCCTAGCTGTACTTATGAGCAATATATGAAGGGTCATCGAATTATTCATTGGTTATGTCCAATGGACAAAAAAATATATTTGTAGTACAAAGAATGCAACTGTCGGTCTTTAGTGGAGTGACCGACAGTTAATGGATATTGGGTAACTTAATTAAAGAGTTTAATTAATTATCCAAGTACCATTGAAGCTTCATTCTACAAGTTCATAAGTTTCTCTCTGTAGCTTAACAGGGATTATTGAGAATTAATTTGGGTTAATTTGAAATGTTCAAATTAATCGAGAGAAGTAATTATATATGATATAATTAATTGAATTAATTATATGTGATATAATTAATATACTGTATTTGATACATTATAGTATAAAATTTATTGTGAGAGGAATTAAATATATGAATATGATTCAAATATTAATTACATTGATAAAGTTCATATAATTTAGTATAAATGTGATTTATACTAAACACCATGATTAATTGAGAGAAATAAAACTATAGGTTATATTGTATTTGATATAATATAAAAACTATATTTATATATAGTTATTATAATTTTGAATTAAATTAAATGAGGAAATTTTCCCTAGCTTGCAATTTGATGCAAAACGAGAAAGAAAATCTCTCTAGGTTCTCTCTGAAAAAACCCCGAATAACACACAAAAGAAAAAGTGTTTTTCTTCTTCCTCTCATCCTCTCCTCCCTCTTCCAAAAGAAGCAAAGCTCACCACTCCCACCTGTAGGAATGTATCAGCAACAGGGGAAACAACAAGGATCAATAAGCACTCTAATTCATTAATTTTGACAATAACTAAAGCATGCTCAAGCTAGAACAAGAGGGTTTCAAGCCATACTTTTGAAGAACTTCTTCAACTCTTGATCCTCAACTATAAACTTCTCCAAACCTTATTGTAGCGACCTCAAGATCTTCCCTACTATTCTCTTGGAGCTTTAGAGTTGTGGGACTCAAAATAAGATTAAATGAAGGGAATATGGAGAAAAGCTCACTGTTACCACCACGTTAAGAACAACTTCTTCAAGACAATTTTTTCAGCAAAACTCTATATTTGCATGCCCCAATTCCACTCCAACCTTCTCAATGTATTGTAAACTATCATGCAAAGAAGATGGCTGCATGAAATGCAGCTCATGCTCAGAGTTATTGAAGCCAAAGAAAGTGGATTTCATGTGAGCAAGTTGCAGGTTTTAATGGAAAAAACCATTTTTCCATTTTGTGTTTTTTATCTTTTTTTTTCAATTATTCAATTGATTTTTAAAATTGAAAATATTATTAATTTTACAAAATTAATTTCAGAAATTAATTTTCTTAATAAAATTAATAAATAAGTATTTAAATAGTTTAAATAATTCTAATTGATTAAATATCAAATATAAAATTAATTTTATACAAATTCACCTTCATATATTTAAATTATATTTAAATATTAATTCTCAAATTCTGTTTAATTCTTAAAATTAAACGTGTAATTATACCTCATATAATTACTAATTCTTTTAATTTTAATTTTAATGTTTCAAATTAACTTATTATGCTACTCTAAACCTAATCCATTTACGAGCTAGTAGGGGGATCTCATGGACCTACAGATCATAGGCTTCAACGATCCAAGATCAATTGGCTAAACTCATTACACTGAATTAACCCCCATTCGTTAACTAATAGGTCACTCCACTAAAGCCCATAGTTGCACTCCCCTCACTGTAGATATATTATGTCCACATGATTTAACCATGATTAGTAAGTCGACCCTTCACAGATTGTTCGTAATAACGGCTAGATCAAATGTCTGTTTTACCCCTAAGATTACGTCTTATTCCTTAAGTTCCTACCAATCCGCTAATTAACAATTGGTTCGTGATCCAGTCACTAAACCAAGACTCTCTCAGCCCAGTGAGAGGGTGGGGCCCCTTTTTCAAGACCTGGATTCAGTACTTGAGAGAACAACCTTACTTCTATCCCTAAATTGGGTAGGCGTGAATTCCATCTTGCATCCTATGTCCCCAACTATATATTTGGTCATACCCCTGAAATGGGAGGCTTATTGAGCCAGTGCTGTTGAGTCAATCCTCACCTATGTAAATCTAAGGATAATCTCGAATAAACAGGAGTTCATAGTTAGCTCAGGATTAAGATCAAGTTACCTAGGTCATTTAAGTGAAATAGTCAGTCTTATATGTAAACAGCGTTATAAAGTAAGAGTGAATTATTTCTTGATCCGATCTTATGCAAACACATTGCATAGGACGCCTCCACTCCTCATGTCATAACATGTACGAATTAGGATCAGTTCGTTTGTAGCACTTTACAACTCTTTGTAACAACTACAGAGTAGGCCGCATCCCATAGTGTTACCAGAATAATGCACCCAACCTTATTCATCTACTATAGATCATTTTGACTATTTACTTGAACCTGATTCACTTTTATGTCTCCACATAAACTTTAAGTACTCATGTAATATTCATGGGTCTTAGTTTATTAGATTTAGACTTTTATGTATACAATTTATAAAATCAATAATAAGTTTATTGACTATAGAAAATGTTTATCTTTTTACAAACTGCGAGTTTTAGGACATAAAACCCAAGAATACTCCCACTTGGACTAAAAACTCCAGTCGATCAATATATACAAATATATACAGCGTTGAATTTACACAGTGAGAACAAAACATACAAATACACAATAAACTAGGGCATTTTAATACCCATAAATTCTCTTACTTGCCTTAGTGATGAAAAACTCGTAGACCTAGTCCTACTAAGTGATCCTCTAACACTTTAGCCGAGAGGGCCTTTGTAAATGGATCAACTAAGTTGTCTTGTGAAGCTATCTGGGTGACAATAACGTCTCCTCTGTGTACATTCTCCCAGATGAGATGGTACTTCCGCTCGATATGCTTTCCTCTTTTATGGCTTCGTGATTTCTTTGAATTTGCAACTACTCCACTATTGTCACAATAAAGAGTGACAGGCAGGTGCATATGAGGAACTACTTCCAGATCTGTCAGGAACTTTCTGAGCCATACTGCTTCTTTTGCTTCTTCACTTGTAGCTACATACTCAACTTCCACTGTGGAGTCAGCAATACAACTTTGTTTGATGCTTCTCCACACAACTACTCCTCCATTCAGAGTGAATACTGACCCCGAAGTTGATTTCCTAGAATCAATATCGATTTGAAAGTCAAAATCAGTGTATCTAATAAGGATCAGATCCTTAGCACCATACACAAGCATATAATCTCTCGTTCTCCAAAGATACTTGAGAATGTTCTTAACAGCAGTCCAATGATCATATCCAGGATTGGACTGAAATATGCTGACTATTCCTACGACGTAGCATATATGGGGACGAGTACACAACATTGCATACATTAAACTCCCTACTGTTGATGCATATGGAATTCGATTCATCTCCTCAACCTCTTGAGGTGTCTTAGGAGTTTTTTCCTTAGACAGGTGAATTCCATGTCTTTCTTGGAATTTTGCATTTTATACCTAGACAACATCTTGTTTATATAAGATGCTTGAGATAATGCTAATGTTCTATTCTTGCGATTCTGAACTATTTGGATCCCAAGAACATACTGTGCTTCTCCCAAATCTTTCATTTAGAATTGCGAAGCCAGCCATCTCTTAACGTCAGCTAGAAATTCTACTTCATTCCCTATGAGTAGAATATCAATAACATACATCACCAAAAAAGCGACAGTTTTATAACGATTTTTTTGTATACACAAGGTTCGTCAACATTTTGTTCAAAGCCATAAGATTTTGTTGCAGTGTCAAATATCATATTCCAGGATCTAGATGCTTGTTTCAACCCATAAATGGATCGATTAAGTTTGCAAACCTTTTTTTCTTGATCCTGTAGAATAAACCCTTCTGGTTGAGACAAGAGTATCCTAATTGACTTTATTATGGCAACTGGAGAGAAAGTTTCTTCATAGTCTACCCCCTCTCTTTGTGTAAACCCTTTTGCCACAAGTCTTGCTTTGTAGGTCTATACCTTACCAGTTTGGTCTCGTTTTCTCTTGTAGATCCATTTGCAACCGATGGGTTTTACCCCTTCAGGTTGATCTACAAGATCCCAAACAGAATTGAAATACATAGATTCCATTTCAAAGTCCATGGCTTTAATCATTGGTATCCACATTCATTGCTTGGTTGAAAGACAATAGATCCTCTAAGTCATTATCTGGTATGATGACTTGAGCTTCAGTCAAACCCATGCACCGGTCAGGCTGTTGCACAACCATCCCACTACAACGAGGCATTCTCAACTCATAAGAAGGGTGTGAAGTACCGGTTTCATCAATAACTCTTGTTGATGGACCTGCTCTATCAACAACTCTTATTGATACATTTGTTGTTTCTTTGGACATTTCTTCTATTACTAGCTTACTACGAGGTTGATGATTCTTCATATGATCTTCCTTTAGAGAGGTTGCATTTGTCAATACAAATACCTTGTCTTTCTAAGGATTGTAAAAGAAACCACCTTTTGTTTCTTTCGAGTAGCCTACAAAGAGGCATACTTTTGAACGGCGTTCCAACTTTTTTAGGATTTTGCACCAACACATGTGACGTAAATTTCCTTTACGTTCTCTCCAGAGCTTGTAAGGCATTTCAAAAACATTTTTCGAGAGAACTATGTTCAAAATACACTCTGCAGTTTCAAGTGCATGTCCCTAGAAAGAATTTTGTAATTGAGCATAACTCATCATGGAACGAACCATGTCTAATAAAGTTATGTTTCTCCTTTCTACCACACCATTTTGCTAAGGTGTGGCAGGGGCTGTGAGTTGAGACTGGATTCCATGTTCTATCAAATAGTTCTGGAATTCTAAGTACATATACTCACCACATCGATCTGATCGAAGTGTTTTAATCTCTTTACATAATATGTTTTCAACCTCAGCCTTATACTCTTTGAACTTTTCAAAAGTTTCAGACTTTTGGTGCATTATGTAAATATGCCCCTACCTGGAATAATCATCTATAAAGCTGATGAAATATTCATACCCTCCTCTCGCTCTAACATTTAGAGGGCCACAAAGGTCTGAGTATATCAGCTCTAAGGGTTCTTTGGCTCTAAGACCTTTTCCAGAAAAATATCTTTTTGTCATTTTACCCTCAAGACAAGATTCACAAGGTGGTAATGAACTGTCTTCTAACTTATTTAGATGACCGTTCTTAACTAGTCTTTCAATCTTATTGAGATTTATGTGACCCAGTCTCAAGTGCCAAAGATAGGAAAAAAAAAAAGTCAAGTCGGGTCGAATGAATAAATGGATAGGGACGTGATCGTAAATTATAGGGCACCTTGTGTCCTTGAACCGATAACCATCTTTCGGCCAAATCCCTTATGATACAACAGATCCGACTAAGTTTTCTCCTCGTACGGCTCGAGGAAATTCAAAGTTATGTATAGAATTCTAATTAATGTCAAATAGATCCATAGATTATTAAATCAATTAGACTAATTTTCCTTTTCTTATGAGTCTCGGCAGTTGTAAACATCTCTATGTTCAATACGGATTTAACCTCAGTCGGTTTTAACATATACAAGTTATTTTCTAATTTTTTAGAGGAAATTTGTTTACTTCTTGTATTGATGAACATTTAATCATTTTCGAAATAAACTTTATAATTTTTTTCTAGCAAAAAAGAGATAGATATTAGATTCCTTTTCATAGAAGGAATGTAATACACATTTTTCAAATAAATGCACTTATCTCCTATAAATAACTTCATATCTCCCACTACTTTAGCTGAAACAGCCTCCCTAGTCCCTACCTTAAAGATTTTTTTGCTCTCTGTCAACTGTCTCCAGGAACTTGTTTCCTGTGAGAAAGTACAAACATGATTAGTGGCACCTGAATCAATTATCCAGATTTTATCATTTTCCACTAAACATGCTTCGATAACAAGTAAATCATAATTATCTTGTTGTTCGAATTTTGCATTCTCATCTATATTATTCAAAATTTTAGATGAGTTGGGAGATAGAGGACTATCCTCTATTAAAACTCTTTTGGTGTTATCAAATGCTATTAATTTGTTTGTTGATTTGTTTTTACTGTTATCTAATTCGGAAGTGAGTATTCTAGAAGAATTCGACATGCTGATAAAATTTAAACAAATTCTAATTAGTAAATTATAAATAAATACAAAATCAAGTTTTAGCAAAATAGTAACAATGTACCCATAACCATTATTTATTTGCAACAATAGTATAGTGAGTCAGAATACGTGCTACCGAGGGGCAGTCAGATACTCCTTCACTAAA